>NC_039491.1:10556576-10863161 GCF_003590095.1 Trichoplusia ni
TCGACTCGACCGAAATGTCAATAAATCACCATTGCAACCACAATCGCGCTAGTATAGCAGGATAGATGGAGAAGCTCTAAAACGTAATGTTCATGAAAAAGAGCTAATAGTATCAACTACTTCTGCTGTCTATGAAGGATTGCAACGCATTGCTATACACCGACACAAAAACGCGGATGACGTAGCACGGCGGTTTAGGTTTATTCAGCAAGAGTCTGACTCTACTCATTTCCTCCCTCGAGAGAGTGGGGTCCCAAGGAAATTCCCCAGGCTTACCAAAAAAAAAAATGTACAACTCCTACTTTGTGAGGCCAGTATTTACTTATACGATATAATTTACTTTCATGATTGCTTGTAACATTCAGTCCTTATTGTTAAACAATACCTAAACCTATAAAACCCAGTAAGCAATGGTACTTCTGACTAACTTTACATAGCCCTGCATACCAACTAAATGCGGTTGCGCCAGAATCAATTTTTGTTTTCCTTCTGGTATTTAAGGCTTAACAATGGATCAGGATTTGGCATTTCTGAAATAGGTATTACGTTAAAACGGAGTTCCGAGATTAGTACCAAAAAGAAACATTATTGAAAGCTAATTCACTTAATTGCTTGGCTAAAGAAGATCATATTATGCATAAATGAAGATTTTAATAGTAAATGAGTTATTATTGTTATTATTATTATTTTAATTTAGACTATATAATTCTACTATATCAAAACAGTATTATTATGCTGAAAATCATGAGATTTACGATTTCGATACTTTATCGAACCTTAAAATTTGACCAATGAGCAAAGCCAATTTTTATTAAAATAAATAGAAGCAAAAGCCTTCATGTTTTGTATACTTAACAGCTTGCGCTAAGCGGGGGTCCTCATGACCCTATCCTAAGCAAGGGTTATCGTGATAAAGGGATTATATTAAGCGGATTGAAATCACACCCATAAATGTTTAAGGTTAAAACCGTGATTAAGCAAAGTTAAACGATCTAAAATAACAGTCACGTACGTCGATAGAAAATTATACAAATAATTTTAATTGGTTAATTAAGTTTTATAATTATACTACCAGATGTCCCACTGCTGGGCAACATGTCTCTTTTCATAAGAGGAAGGTTTCAGCATGGATCACCACGAGGCTAACAAATTATTGGTATATTCTGATGCCAATATTTGGAGACCAGGTTATTTTACTCTATTTTCTTCCACCTTTTGTCAATGGTGACTTACGTAGAATGAATTTAAAAAACTCATATTTTTGCTTACTTGGGACCAAACCTGCACCTCGAGCATGAAATGCAAACATAAAACCCCAAGGCCACCATTACCCTTATTTTTAATTAATATTTGTAGAAACAGGCCGATGATAGTGATTAAAATCATTTAAATAAATGAACTGTTCCACATACTACTAAGGGTACTGAAACAAAAAGAAGTATATACTCAGCAATGGGTATTGGATATGCATGATTTCCACTAAAAATATATTGTTAACGAGAATGCGAGGTTGTATCTGAAAACTCGCTTTTCCTGCTAGAAATGAATAACGTTCTAAGGAAAAATATTTCCTCAAAATATTTGTTTTATTATATTGAATTATTTAGAAATCAACCATAGGTTCCTGGAAGAACAAACGTTTATTGTAGAAGAATTACTTCTTAAATACATTGTAAAAAAATTACCAAAATCGACTCAATATCCAGATTTCATTTTCTTTTCAAACGTTCTATCTCTTATAAAAAAAAAACATCACTACTGTTCCCCAGACCATAATAATATTTGTATCTGTAGACCACTAATATCATTTGGTAAGAATCTAAATGCGATCGGAAAAGTAACTGCATTTTACAGTTCAATTGGCTCGGCCAAGAAAATTCTTTCAAGAAAAATATGAAGAGATTCTTCAACATCCATAAATACGCAAGGGATAGGAACAGGCCTTTACCGGTGGAAAATGAAAATTGAATTACGTATAGTTATGTAAAAAGTTCTAAATATATATTATGTTTTACATATTTTGTGTATCAAAAGTAAGAAAGGGTAAGCTTTTTAATACTTTCTTTTATAGTTAAGACAGAATTTTGTACTCCTTTGCGGTGTAAGCTGGACATTAATCGATGTATATTTTACACGCTTTTGTTTAGTTTCATCTGTCTCGTTGTCTGTCTGTCTGTCTTTCAGTCGGTTAGTAATCTAATCTTGCTAGTTGGAATTTGATCTATTTCCCGGTTTCAAAATATTGACCGCGTATGTATATTGCATAACAATGCAATATTATAACATGACCTAAACCTGATGCTGAAGCTGAAAGGTGTCAATGGGTTCTCCTTCTTTAGATATGTTTGAATCGTCTTTTCGAGTACTTTGATTAAAGCAAAAACGAAATCTAGAAGAATTTCTGCAATTAAAGTTAATTTCGATGCCTTGTTTATACCACTACCTATAAAAAATAATATCGCTCATTACTTCTCAAATTACATTCTCACATATAATATGTTATACAAAAATAAATATCAGAGCACATACTTTTCAAATTACATTCTATCTAAGCTTAATTTCTTATCATTTCACAATTACTTCACCTCCGATTCAAATTTCTCAGATGCTTTTCCAAAACAAGTGAATCTCAGTCACGTAAAACAACAGCGTCACCTACCGCGACCTACATTTTACACAAGCCTATTTCAAGTTAAACCTATTGTCAGTCATTGTCACTTTCCGCCGTCACGGATGTTACAATACGGCAGAACGAGTGGCTGAGACGAATCGTGGGTTTTGGAAACAACTGTGACCGTCTCGAATTGGGGAAAAATGCGCACCCAATGAGGGTTAGCTTTGGTTCGTAGATAAAGATGTGCTATAGATATGCTAAGCTAGAAGATAAGACAGAAAATATATCGATATCACTAGTGCGGAAAATAAATTTGAGATCGATAAATAATTCGCGTGATATCTTTTTAATTGTTTTTTTTTATTTAACAGCTATAAATCTAAACATTCTCATTGGTCGATTACAGGTTATTGACAACTATGAATTTATGATGGTTTATATTATATTCCTTTTCAGCTGCCATTCAGTCCTTTTTTATTTATTGTATTTATTAATCTGTGTAACGTTATGATTATTTATCTCCTATTTTTACCAATGAGACATAGGTATAGGTCCAAACAAGTAAATAAAGCAAAAGAAAGTTAAACTAGTCTTAAGTAAACTACCTAAATGAACCTTAAATATATGTTATAATATTATGCGAGGACATAACGATTGCCAGCTGTAGTTAATATTTTCAACAACCTACCGCTGCCATTTAAATGATTACTTTTCAATAATTTTAATCGCATGTCTTCACTCCAAACAAGCATTTACCCTTTAGTCACCTTGTGACATATACGGATATGTTAGCGGACCACACAACTGGCATTTCAATAACTAATGTGAGACTAACATTACTATTTTACGATCAACACATTAAATTGAAGTAATGAATTTCAAATCACTGGCAAATATGAGTGGTATTATCGTGAGGAGGGTTACCAGATCTGAGAAAAAGTTTCCCTGGCAAAATCTTTGCCGCAGCAAGAAATATACAGAATTTCGCGAAAAGATTTTTTCAAAATCTCGCTGTTGATCCTGATTAAAAATCTGAAATGTGGTGTTGCGTAGCCAAACGCAATGCGAGATATGAGATTTTTTCTTTTATTACAACTCCTGAAAATTTCAAACTTTCCCAATTTCATTATTAATTTCATTATTCCCAATTTCCCTAACAGACGGGTAAAATTCCAGACATATCAGGAAAAATCCTGTCATCTGGTAACCCTGATCGCGCTATAAAATCATATCTCACAACGCTTATATCTTGCAGTGTGAAAGAAAGGCAATCGCTCATCGCAATCGGCGAGGCCGCTCCGCTAGCTAGGCTGTTACATCCCGCCTCGCCTGCGTTTCGTCTGAATAAGTGTTGTTGCTAAAATCGTTGGCCTTCAGATTCCAGAACATCTCACAATACCGTCATTATAAATGTGTTGTAAGCATACCTAAGTGTTAGAGCGGAACTCTTTATTATTTGTTAATACTAATATCAATTTGTTGTTGGCTCAACTGTATTACAGTTTCGTTAGTTGTCACGTGATTGCGGGTTATATGCCCATGTGACTATACAGACTATGTTACTGAGTTTACCTTTAGATTATTTTCGATTATTCTTGCTACATATTATTACACTCTTCTGCCACTTGTTTATCAAATAAAAGTCTTTATTAATTTAAAAAGGTCAGGCCTCACACTGTGATCACACTGTTACATCTATTCTTAATTAAATCGCACACCTCCTACACACTCATGTAACAAATAATTTCATTAAACTGTATAAAAGTTGAATGAACTCGTAACACTTGTAATAAGCAGTTTCAAAACAGCCTAATTAAAAACAAATTAACCTAAAATTCCAAATTTAAGAAAATTTAAAAACAAACAATTTTCATCGAAACCAAAACACATATTACTTTCATACGTATAAACTTTATAATATAGGAGAACGGAAAAATAAACAATTGAATAAACACTAAACGAATAATCAACATGTTGGAACAAGTTGGCAACATTACGACATTAGATTTAGAATTCAGACCCGGGGGGAAATCAGGCTGGGAACGTGACGTGTCGTGGACTTGCATTGCGCAGATATATACGCAGAAAATTAAAAGTAAACATTTTTTTTTAATTAGACTTTATAACTAAACAGTGCTATTGTCATCAGCTTAAATTCAGCTAATAGATACATTACCAACCATGTTCTTTATTTAAAGATGACAAAAGCAAAAAACTCTTTTGCCGTCTCAAACATAGTGCAATGAGCAACAGTAACATCAAAATAAGTGCACTAAATCTCTTCTTTAAATTTAAATGTCTTCCACAAATTCTTAACCATTCTTCTTCTAGATGTGCCTCTCCAGCTAGTAAAGGTTAGCGATTAACTTATTAGAATTACAGACTCACTGACGCTTGCTTTCAAGCGCGGCTATTCCCAAATATCTCTTGGAGAAATGCGTTTTTGACAAATGATAACCTATTTCCTTCCAATCACTAGGTTAGAGGAGGTTACTGTAGAGGAGTAACTTACAGTACCAGGGGCCTTATACTGTCACTATGTTTGTGATTAAGTGAACCTTCTGTATTTGCCTACACTGCGATGTAAAGTCCGCGTGGACGTTGATGCGGGGGTTTGCGTGTGACGTCGGCCGCGTAATAGAACATTCGCTGAGATTACGACCGTTTGTACGTGTTTATTGCCTCCTTGGGACCTTAAGTAGCCCCTATTAATGACCACGCTAATACTGATAGATACATTCTGATATGCTTCGTGAGATGAACGGGGAAGTGTAAGATGAAGAGTAAAATTTGTTTTTTATAGATTTTGTAGAGCCTTACGCGGTAATGCAATTGAAAGCAACTGTGAGTTTTTTTTGATTATACGTCTTGTCTCGGCCCGTCGCTATGCATTGTGAGTTGGTAAACTTCAAAGGTAGTCGCAGTATATTGTCTATACCCAATAAAGCCACTACTTATTATCGTGGTGGCCTTGAGGTTTTTTTGTATGCAAAAGTTGCAGGTTTAACCCCAACGCAGGCAAGGTATCATTGTGATTTTAAAAATTATAATCATGTACTTTCTTAATTGATCTAAGACAATACTGACAAACGTTGAAGGTGAACATCGTGAGGAAACCTGAAATTCAAATATACGAATTTTAAATTGCCAACCTAATACCCAGCAGTGGAACGTATAAATAGGCTAGTATTATAATAAAGAATACTAGTGCACGGTGTGACCTCCCTTAATATCAGTCATGTTAAGGCTTTGGCTTTACAGACAATTTCTATACAACCATTTGCACCTTATACCATTAAATCAACCTTTCATTTCACTACACAAAACAGTTTAAAATCTTCACGGCAATTACAACTCTGCTGACCCACGCTGGATCTCGGCG
This sequence comes from Trichoplusia ni, assembly GCF_003590095.1. Taxonomy (NCBI): domain Eukaryota; kingdom Metazoa; phylum Arthropoda; class Insecta; order Lepidoptera; family Noctuidae; genus Trichoplusia; species Trichoplusia ni. Next base: position 10,562,573 of record NC_039491.1, read on the forward strand.
TGATATTACGTACGTAACCTTTTACCGCAAATTATGAGGTTCGAGAAGGAAACACGAGTTATTTATGGAGATCATAACTTATAACGTATGTACAAGTCATTAGGGAAACGTTTCCTAATCATCTGTCTCTAGTGTGTGTTTAACTTAACTTAACAGAAGCGGGCAGAATTATAAATTGTGTATATGATAATAATTATATTTGTATTTTCCCGTACATTTTATTTAAAAGGGTTAGATGTTTTTGGCTTATGCGTAAAGATACCTTTAAGTTGGGCAACTGTTGACCAAGAGCATGTGATGAATTAACTCGTAAAAGTACCTGTAACAAGAAAACAATACGATTCAATATTTTCAACAAATAAATGAGTAAAATTTATAAAATAAACAAATGTCTTCTTCTCAATAATTAACCTTAAATCCCCAAAAACTGTAACGCACTGGTACAGGAACTAAGTATGTACTAGGTATACTGGAAATTCGTCTGTCTTATATCATCATAGCATTAAGATTAAAGTGGTGTCACAATAACAAAGAACAGATAAAAATGGAAATTATTTCGGAATGTCGTGCTTCTAAAAACTTTAGTGATTTTGAAAGCAACCAACAGTTTAAATCATAAGACTGGCCTTCCAGTGAGCGTGGGAAGTGCGAGTGATAGCAGAGATATAGCTGAACTGTTTAGAGAACATTTTACCACTAAGTCTCCACTGGGTTCTTCGTCTGCAGATCCTGGGTCCACCATGACCGGTGAATTGTATAGGGTGTCTGCTAAACAAGTTCGACAAATTGTGAGTAGCATGTCTAGGGGCAAGTCACCGGGTCATGATGGACTCAGTATCGAGCATCTAAAATACGCTGGTGTTCATTTACCGCGTGTGCTGGCAATGTTCTTTACCTTATGTCTGAATCACTCGTACTTGCCTATAGACCTTATGAAAACCATCGTAGTACCAATAGTTAAAAATAAAACTGGAGATTTGTCTGATAAGAACAATTACGACCGATTTCCTTGGCTACAATTGTGGCCAGGTGTTGGACAGTGTGCTCGACTCAGAACTGATAAAAATATTAATATTCATGATGCTCAGTTTGGTTTTCGCGCGGGACTTTCCACTGAAAGCGCAATTCTGAGTCTGAAGCACACTGTCCAATACTACACGGAAAGAAGTACACCTGTGTATGCATGCTTTCTTGACCTCTCCAAGGCATTTGACCTTGTGTCGTATGACTTGTTATGGGAGAAACTCAAGAAAACCCGCGTGCCTACACAGGTACAACGGATTTTTCATTTCTGGTACCAAAACCAGAATAATTATGTAAGGTGGGCAAATGCCTTCTCGGACACGTACAGGTTGGAGTGCGGGGTGAGACAAGGTGGTTTGAGTTCTCTAGGCTCTTCAACTTGTACGTGAATGAGCTTATAGTTGGGCTCAGCAGCACACGAGTGGGATGCTGGATTGACAACATTTGTATGAACAACTTTAGTTACGCAGACGACATGGTGCTGCTGACCCCAACTGTAAGTGCAATGAGGCAGTTGCTTGCAATATGTGAAACATATAGCATTCAGCATGGATTGATGTACAATGCTAAGAAGAGCGAGTACATGGTTTTCAAGGCCCCCGGTAAATGTACATTGAATGTGCCCGCAATAAAGCTAAATGGCATTGAACTAAAGCGGGTAGAAAAGTTTAAATATCTTGGACATTACGTTACAGAGGACCTTGAGGACCAGGTTGACATAGAACGGGAACGTAGGGCATTGGCGGTTAGAAGTAATATGCTGGCCCGCAGGTTTGTGCGTTGTAGTAAACAAGTTAAAGTCACTCTATTTAAAGCCTACTGTCAGACTTTCTACACGTGCAGCTGTGTTCAGATATACGCAGAGGACGCTCAATGCACGTGTCCATATAACAACGGGTTAGGATGTTGGGGTTGCCCGTTTTTGCAGTGCCTCCGGTATGTTTGCGGAAGCCAGGGTAGACGGCTTCCACGCGGTAATACGCAAGCGGTCGTATCACTACTGAGCAGGTCAGGAGCACCAACAGCATCCTGCAGGTTATTGCGAAAAGCAGGACTCAGACATCTGAAGCATTTATACGCGCACAAATTTTACTATAAATCTTATTATTTTGTAATTATGTATGACATTGTTTTTATTAAAATCATAAATATCATCGTTACATTTAGAACCCTCCTCAGGACTGTCTGTACCTGACAATCATACAATTCCGGACAGCAAATTTTCTATCAATAACAATGTTCTAGATATAAAACGCAGTTGTCAATCGTAGTTCGTTGAACCGGCGCGTGCATTAACAGCAACGAAACGCCCGATAATCGCTGATAGCACCGGCGCGGTACACGGAGCACGCACGCTTACGTAACTGTTTGGACTGGGCTCAGCTGTACTCGACAATTAACAATAACACAACTATTTGGTTTTGGCGGTTATGCTTGGTGAAACATGGTTGATGATATCGGTCAAATTAATGATGTGGAAAATTTTGTAAATAGTGATCTTTATTTGATTTTCCTATGGTTAAATATTGCTGTGTTTTTTGGTAATAATATATTTAAATGTAACTTTTCCATTTTGCGGTGACACCTATATTGAAGCCTTGGTTTATGAGCCAATGAGCTTTACTACTCGAGAAATAGCTAAGTACGGAAATAAAGCTTACACTGAAAAAACTTGAAAGACTGTTTGAGAATATTATGTACTAGCTGTTGCCCGCGACTTCGTCCCCGTGGGTAGAAGATATAAGTTATGATTTATAACTGCCCTGTTTTTTTCACATTTTCCATTGTATCTTCGCTCCTATTAGTCGCAGCGTGATGGTTTATAGCCTAAAGCCTTCCTCGATGAATGGTCTATTGAACACAAAAATGATTTTTTCAATTTGGACCAGTAGTTCCAGAGATTAGCGCGTTCAAACAAACAAACAAACTCTACAGCTTTATACATTAGTATAGATGTGAATTATTGATACTATAATCGGTTTTGGGCCACTTCAGTATATAATCTTATTAACCAAAATAAGATTCAACTGTATGAAGAAAACTCATTCTTAATACAGTTAAGAACAAAACAAACTACCGATTCGAGTTCTAACAAAGGTTCAAAATATCGCTAGAAAACCGCGCAAATAACAATCTTGCACACCCATGCATGGGTGAGCCAGGTGAGCTGGCTTTGCTCACCAAAACACCGCGTGAGCGACCTACTAGAGGATTAAAATTGACACTAGTTTAGTCGTTCAAAAGTATTTCAGTTTCGACCTGTAATTTAGACGTTAGTTATGTTAAGTGGACATTTGTAAAGAAACGCTTTCGGTGCCCGCATTTAGATTTTATCGGCATATCGGGGCGAAACGTGTCGCGGGTTTAAAACGGGAAAATTTAAGTGATACATACTTGAGGCTTTTATAGGTTATATGGATAGTAGGTGCCTTACGACATATAAACAGCAACCAAGTGAAAACATATGAGTGCAATTAATTCTATAATCTTTTCTATTCAAGACAAAATGTGGTGTGATTAACTTGATTTTATTTTATTTTCTCATTCAAAGTATTAATAATGTAACGTGATTTTGTAGTATAAATTATTTTTCACCTTTGCATAGGAAACTGCAGATAAATAAAACAATTTCTAATGTGGGCACATTCGAAATGGACTGGACACTGTACTTGCAATGCCTTATGGAAAACAAATAAAAATTGTCAGTATCTAAATATATTGTTGAACAGTTTATCTTTATAAAACAAATACTCGAACGACTATTCCACAAACAGATAAATCATAAACCTTCACCGTTTTACATAACAGTACTTCTTTTTCCTCATTCCCGTCATAAATTCCTGAAATGTAAATACAATAAAATTCGCTCGAAGCTTTTTCTTCATACTTCATTGACTAATAAGACAAGCACGTGAATCAGAATGGATGGAATATTTTTATTTTCCCTTTTAATAATTTATTCCCTATTAAAGTCGCACATACGTCTTTGTACAGGGGTCCTATTCTAAACTCCATAAAGAGATTCGACAAAAGGCTGTGTAATGTGTTGCCATGCAATAAAATGTCAACGTAATTGTCCTCTAGAGAGAATTTATGGTAGTATTTCGAAATAAGAATAGGCGCTGCATATTACATATGGCAATGCTACCAGCCTTCTGTGTCCTGCCAAGTTTCAGTACATGTTATAAATATGTAATTGTCTTGTAAAATTATTGAGAGTATTTCGCACCGAATGCTAAGAAGTCATATTTTTAAGAAATAATTGTTAATATATTATTATCATTCCCACTTAATTAAAACTAATAAAATAATTCTACAGTCATCATATCCAACAAAACGCGAAATTTTGAACTAGGAATATTCTTTAAAACTACATTTTTAATATACGATTGCTAGTCGAAGAAATGATTCGACACCTTTCGGAATAAGCCTCTTGCCTAATCGCGTTATGTCCATAGAGCGGACTGCTATTAAAAACTCATTTCCCCGACTATAAAGGAGTCTGATTTTTCTTTTCTGATAGTTCGCTATTCAAATAGTTCTCGTTTTTCTATCGATATGCGCGCATCACTTCACTTTATGATTCTTTAGAAGGGTACTGGGATTTTAAATCTTTTCAGAGTAAATTCGAAATACATTTTTAAATATCTGATGAACTTGACATTTTGCTATCTAAATGAAGTATAGGCAAATATTGTTTTTCCACATACATGCATGGTGTAGTTAAAAGTTGCAGGAATGTAGTTTCCGAAAGTGTTATAATTAAGTGTACTAAGTCTGGGCAGCTTAAATTGAATTAATGCTGTTTTAAAATAATATTCAAGCCACAAATAAATACCCAGCCATTTTAAAGATAAACAAAGTTTTCTATCAATATCCAGTATTAAGTTCACAACCGAAACTATCTACATAGATTCTCGCTTCGTTTAACACGCGACAGGCCGTCGCAACAGGACACCCTGTACCTGACAGCTATCACGTTGTACCTATCGCTATAGAAAACTGTCGTGTCGATGCTGCCCGTTCAAATGAAGGGAAGACAGTTACTCTTTTAAAATAAGAATGTGTCATGGCGTCTTGTCAATTCTGACAGAAGTTTGACAGTGACGTTTTCTATCAAATAGTTAACTAAGATCAGGCATACACGACACTGGAAGAAATAGCTAAAACAATTAGCAGATTGCCATAAGCAAGAAAAATAGGAAGATCAGGCTTCTTTCCAAATTATTTTACTTGGAGACAAATTATTAAGATTAGAACAGAGATAAAAATATATTTCGCGTTTCTACAAGTGAAACATTGTAAGATAAATAATATAAAAGAAATGACATAACATTACGTTTCTCTTGTAAACAAACTACTTGTACAAAATAACTGAGCATATCGATTTGCCAACACAACAAACCTGCTCGAAACAAAGTTGCAACTTGATTACGGCAATAAAGAAAAGCGAGTTGCAATATTATTCTTATCAATATTCAACCAACTTACGTTGACCTGTCCCTCTGCATAGTAACGTTAAAAATGGTCACCAAGAAAGAAAGTTCAACGCACTCTTGGAGATTTTCTTAACTTGGATCGTATTTTTCAATGCGTTGGGGCGGAGTAAGTTCGCGAGACATTGAATCCATTATGCCAATAGCCAATATTGGGACCAATAGGCTCTCGTACTTGCTTGATGCTGTTTTGTTTATATGTTGGTTAAATTTATTTGGCGCAAATGTTGGTTTAATGGCACTGGCACGGGTTCGTTGACCGGATATGCGGGCAGTAATAACGTCCCGGGGCGATAGTGATGGGATGTAAGTCGATGGTAAATTGTTTTATCGACATAATTAATTCAATTTGCTTGTCGTCCTGTGACCAACATGGATATTGAATTTTGAACGTACTAGAACATACATTGCTCTTTCTGTATCTTAGAAAATATATTGGGCATAGTCTTTAAATCGTATTCGCCACAAGCTAAAAAAAATGTTTTTCGTTAATTATATTCCCATCCTATAAACTTCCTTAAAAATAAACAAACTTAAAAGTAAATTACAAAAAACTAATAAAAACAAGCTAAAAACTTCCACAAAATAAATAAAACATTTCATAATATTTTAATAAACAGGAAAAAGCAACTTATCTAATAAAAGTCCGCTTGACATGACCAGTTATTTAGCAGTTAATGTTGAATGCACAGAGCTTCAGTAAAGTCTGAAGAACGAGATATTAATTAACCACTAACTTTGTGAACGGACTTTGTAATCGTGTTAGTTTTAGATTTTAGATTCATATTGTTTGTTGAAAAGATAAAAGAGAGTAAAATGTTGAGATAAAAATAACATTTTAAATATCAAATAAATCATCAAAATATTGTTTTTCTGTTTTTTAGTAAGGAATTAGTATTAATTACTATGGAATTTAATTCTTGTATCGCGGAGGGTTTCAAAAGAATTCAAGGTACAGACACTCATGGATCACACAAACGCCTGTTCACGATGGGATTGCACACACTAAATAATTACTATACATAAGCATGTATATATTTAAACACAATGATCAAACGTATGCTTTACTGTAATGTCAAATTTTGGTACTGGTGCCCAACGTGGGGCATAATCGCAAGGTACAAAAGCTATTCATGTTTAAGAATCCTAAAAGTTCTGTACGGTTCTAAGTAATAAAACGATCTAGGTCCCTCAACTATAGAAAAGAAAACTAATTGCTCTGAGTACCGACATCAGCATAACGTGGGCGGCTACACAATACTCTTTTGTCTGTTCCAACGTTATAGCTTTGGGGAATTTCAGGATAAATACTATTTACACTGTAATGGGACGAGCTCGGTCTTATTGTATAGGTATATATGCAAGGTGCCCTGTATCGCGAGGAATGGGAAGAATTGAGGGTTTGCGATCTTCATTCAGGTATAAGAATTAAGTTGATTACTCAAAACGACGACGTGAACCTCCTATACAATAAATTTAGGCTTTCATACATGTTTGGTACGACATCAAAATAAAACAGGACATAAAGTATTCAGATTACTATTGCAGATAGAAGAACAGTTCAATAATCCATCAATTAAATTTCCGATACCAATTTGCTTTATGTTTAAACTGGCATCTTCATAAAAAAAAAGCATCTCAGTATCCAAGCAGATCTAGCACAGTGAATACATCAATAAAGTAAATATCAAAACACCTTACCTATTACATAATCACCAAACAATTACCAACTAACATTGAACTTTACTAATTACTCAATAAACACTAACTTGTCTGACATTTTGTAAATGTCAAAAAAGGTTTAGCTCACGGGAGCGGTCGAACCCATGTCCATTGAATTAATAATATTACAAACATATTCATATTATTCATACAAAGTCTTAAAACTCGGTATTTTTAAGCAATTACTTGTATCCTGTTTGTCGAACACTTTTTAAGGTTGCCACACGTAAAAACTTGATAAATTCTTATATATCACTCTTGTATAAGGATAGAGAATGATAGTATGTCGGTATGTCACTCTCTTCCTCTAGGTGTTTTATATGACTTTATTTGGTTGTAATAACTGTATCATGGTTTTTGGTCCATAGAAAGATCTAAACCACTGGCCTTATAAATAATATTGGCGTTTAAGGGCTTGATGGATGAATTCCAAGAAAAGGATTATAGAGGCACTTTTTTTTTTGTTCGTACTATTTTTGACAATACTTAACTTCAAACTATTCCAAAATTAATAGATTTAAAAATCCACGTATCCATCCATCCGTTAAAATTTTATCAAAATCAGTCCAGCCGTTTTCATAATTATAAGTTGCATTGCCATCCAGATTGAAGAGCCTGCAAATTTCAGCCTGCTAACTTATCGACAAGTGCCCCAAAATTGAGTTGAAAAAACCCAACCGGAACAACAAACAAACAAGAAAAGGAGTGTATAAAAACGTGGGAGAAATGGACAAGGACATACAGGAAAAAATCAAACACTTATCATTTTCCAAGCCCTATTTATTTGACCGACCTGATAAACTACGGTGACCTGGTTATGGGGATAATATCGGGAAGATTTCATCCCTCCGCGGCGACCCCGGGTCAGGTGCGTAACACCCATTACAACGATCGCGGCACGAACCGAAATAAAACAACCTGTCATCGGATTTACGATACTGTGAGGAAACGTTTTAAGCAGTTGAAGTTTGAAGTTTGAAGGTTATGTAACTTTAAATGAGACTATTTATTTGTCAAATAATATCTGGGCAAAAAACCGGGCATATATCTTTTGCCTCTTTTTCTTAAACTCTCGATCGTAGCACGTAAGTATGACAGACATAAAGACATTACTAGGTATATTATGTTTATAAACCTTTTGCTGATTTACTGACTACTGTGAGTAACCAAAAAGCATTACAATATAGACATAAAGATTACTCTCTAGGCAAATAAATTGCAAGATGATTGTCAAGCTATATTTGTTAAAATGAAACCAGAAAAGCATTTGCATCATTGTGAAGATTCTTCCACAGCAGATGTACTCAATACTAATATATAAAGCTGAAGAGTTTGTTTGTTTAAACGCGCTTATCTCAGGAACTACTGGTTCAAATTGAAAAATAATTATAATATATATATTATAATAAATATTTTTAATTATTTTTGACCATTCATCAAGGAAGGTTTTAGGCTACATACCATCACGCTGCTACTAATAGGAGCGAAGATACAATGGAAAATGTGGAAAAAAACAGGGAAAATTATTCATCTTTGAGGGCTTCCGTTCAAAATTCCTAACTTATATCTTCTAACCACGCGGACGAAGTCGCGGGCAATAGCTAGTTTATTAATAAGTTAACAAGAGTAATTAACGGAGAAGCATCATTCAGATTAAATCCAATAATTCCACAAGGTTTACACTGTTATCTAATGCAGCTTACTTAACTTACTTAGTTTGCTTAATCAGCGTCTTTCATCTAAGTAATAATTTAATTAATTACTACGTTATACGGGGTGTATTACGTGGGGCGCAATTATTTTATAACACTGACTAGCGATTCTGTGCCAATGTAATTAAAATTGCTGTTGTTTTTATCACGCATTCGATTAATACGGAACACGTTTTTTGCACGTGTTTCTTATTTATTATAAATATTTTGTTTTAGGAAATTAAAATAAACGTATTATTAATTGACAAATTCGACGGAAAATGCTGTATGACGAAAGCTCAAAGTTCACCTTTCATATTTGAGCTTTAAAAATTAAGCTTGCAATATAATATTAGAAGAACGGAAATAGTGCAGGTGTAAAAATCTAAAACAATAATCATTCTTTTTTACAGTTTAATATGTACGAATAAATACGTACAAATTTTACGTAACATAGTACGAATTGGAGTAAAATGGTGTTATTATATACAAATAAAACAACAATAAGTGGGTCGAAGATTACATAATAAAAAGTTATCGATACCACACGCCCATCACTAAAGTTGTGGTTGATTGAAAACATTGCTGTAGGTACAACACTAAGTAAGACACTTGCAAAAGTCTAACATCTCACAAATTAAGAGTATCCTGAAAACAAGTATCTTTACCAATTCAATGCCTTTTTCATTTTTAAGTCTCATCGGAGATATTTTTTTATTAGGAACCAAGTTAATAATTTTTTTATTATACTCTATATTAGGGTGTAGATTTGCATATACACATCCAGAAAATTTATGTTGCAAATAAATGAATCTTTTATTAACTCTATGAGATTCTACATAGTATACCTAATTATTGCGTAAAAATTAGATTGAGTATTGTAGTAGTATTGAGGCTGTACCTTCTGTACATCAACTGTCTTGTGTCAGCGATTACCTAGAAGTGACGTCATAGCTCAATTACGCGCTTGCGTCTACGCATCGCATCTCTTGCACATTGGCCGACTAACAGATGAACTTGTTACAAAAACAACTACAACTATGATTTATTGATTTATAATGGTCTGGTATGGCGTTCATATGAGTATGGACGGTAAGAAGTTATCATTTTAATATCATCACTGATTTCATGTAAAAAGACGTTGGAATTTCTTATTGGAAACGTGTAACAGTGACCTGTATATAAATCAACTTGCTGTAAGTAATTATTGTAATATAACTGATTATATTACTGTATACATATTTTTTACATTCACACAACGCCATCAGGTCGAAAACTAAGCAAAGCTTGTATTATTAGTACTACACATCTGATAAACATACTTAAAAATAAAATAAAAAATCACGAACTCCGGTAGAGCAGTCAGTGCTGATAACCACTAGACCAACAGGCCAGTCTATTTTATTTCATTGTAATTTAATAGCAGCATAATACATATAATTTAGTAGGGCCCACGCCACGTCTAAAGAAGGTAATAGTATCATTATGGGTGAGCAAGAAGACAGATACCGCTCTCCGCTGAGTATTGCGTTGTCACCCTTCCACAAACATAATAAAATTATTTTCAGACGTAGATTTTTACTTCAGAGGTAACAAACCATATATTTGAAAGCTTCTAAGAATTTTGATGATAATGGATCAAGATATTTGTATGTCAAAATAAATAGATACGTGAAATTCTTATGTAAATATTAAATGAGTGATATTTCTTCATGAAATTGAATTTGAACAAAATACCGAGTACTTACATTAAGGATTTATGTTATGTACTGTTTCTAGACCAACACCAGCGAAAAACTTGTTGCACCTGCGACACTAAAGATTTCTTACAAATAGGCTAAAGATGAACAAATATGTTGAGTATTATCAACCGCAACTGAACTTCAATTTTTAATTTTTAACAAGTATTGTTGCAGCAGCAACAGAAACACGTCATCCCTGAAAATATCAACTGCTCAGCTATCAAGGTTCATAAGATACAGCCTATTGACGAAACAACAGACAGAAGAACCTCCGTTTTTACCCACCCTTTAAGTTCGAGACCCTAAAACCCCGGCCACATTTTACATAAGAATCGTATTGTCATCGCTACAGAACGTTGTGTAGCCGCCCTAAGTCCCACATTAGTTTGCAAGTAAAACAAAGCGGGTTTAACACGTAATGATAGTTAATGAATCTTTCTCTGAATTATGTATGCCGTGTGTCCTCGCCTCGCTTTTGAATTCACACTTTATATTGTTGCCGTTGTTTCCAATTTATGTATAAATAGACAAAATGTGACGCCGGCTTCGCCCACGTTTTGACTTGATATAATTGGGGTGAATGTACTTTACGGCGTTCGAGATAAATTCCGATTGGGTCTAGACCTTCCAATCTTAGATAGAGAACGTACGTAGAGTCTCAAATTGGTATTTATGACTTGGAAATAAAAATAAAAACAAAAAGAAGTGAATAGTTTTTTTTGTATAATCAGCGACTGGTTTGAAAAAAGAAAAACAAAAGTTCTTACACTCTTTTATGAACCCCGAAGACCACTTAATACAGACCATAATATAAACTCTTTTTCTCAAAATTGCAACATTGCACTGTTATCGACACCGCTTTGCAAAAAAATGGAAACGAAATAAAGTCGCATCTATAACATATCACCCTATAAGCTTAAAACAAAAAAGTTTGTGTATTCTGTCACCAGAACGCAGCCCTAGGGATTAAACGAGTCGCGGCCGGCACAAGTTTCAGTTTTCACCTCAACACTTTCATAGTGCACTCGACTTAACTTCGACGCAACTTCGACTAACTCACATATTCTATGTTAGTGACTGAAGTTACCAAAGTTAGGGTTGATTTCACCAGTTACTGTTATAACAGAACTTTGAACTAAGTTATCTCTGATCGGGCTTAAAAAAAATACAAGTTTTTAACCGAAACGATGAATGTTCTTCGTAAAAGTTTTGATATTACATTCAAAACAAGATATTTTAATCACTTATGCGATTTTTGGGTGAACTCTATAAATGGCGGTGAAATGATAATTCTGTCTGTCCATTAAGCTGAAAGCGAAACGCAAAAATCGAGATTAACTAATCACGTTTATAAACTGTGCAACCGTTTAATCTACCTACAAAGCGAAAAAAAGATCGCCTATTATTATTTTTATGAAACATTTTTGTTAATTAATTTGGATGATTGCATCCCAAGTAAATTGAATTGCTTTTATTTGGCGTTCCATTTTCATTTTTGTCAGTTATTGTGAAATGTCATTTGCTTTTTTTAAACGGTGACTGCGCGTACAAACAAGTATATTCTGCCAATATCAATGTTAAAAACGAAACCTACGTTTTGTTTGTAACGTGTTACGGGTAATTTGCTTGTCATTGTGTTTTATTTTTTCACATATCCTGCTGGTGATGTTCTCTTGACGATAAGACAAAACGAAAGCTTATGTTGTATGTTAATCATTTATGTATAATAATTATTAGATTAAGATTGGTGGAAAAATAAGGAAACAAAACTAGACCGGCCATGCCAAGAGATACTTGAGTAAACTGTCAATAATAAACCATTACAGTCCCTCCAAAGAACTCAATATAAATGTACTTCACCATAAAACTAAACATAAAAGTTAATCGTTCGGAATGACGTGACACACTTCGGTGAAAATTGGTTGTCAGGTGTGACAGCTAGTCGAATAGTCATCGACGAGAGACGGTTGCGAGGCGATAATTAGCGTTATCGGTGTGTCAGACCGGTTGTGTGATAGAATAATGATACCTGTAGTGCGGCAGGCTTGATGTGAACGAAAAATGTTGTAACGATGTGTACAATGTTTGAAAAAATGTTTTCTTTTAGACGGGAATATTTCTCTATTATTTAAAGCAGCGTGTTTTTTGGGGGTGGTTACTCTGTACACGGGCTTTTTCGGGATTTGTATGATTGAGATTCTTTTTATATATTTTTATGGCAGCATGCGTGTTTACTTAACTAAAATATTAACCATGGTTATCAGCAGTATATAATGTACCACTTTCGTTACCATTATATCACGTTATTTGATTAAAAAATAGACCTTATGTGTAAGTTTTATAGTCGGATAAGAGGTTGTTCAAAACACAACTCTTTCGATAAAACGATTCATTACAAAATATTTCATCTTGCCATCCACTACACAAACTATAATAAAAGTCATAAAACTCATCTAAATACAAAAGCCTCTTAACAAGAATATTTAAAATTTAACATAATTTACCGTAAATGCTCTAGCGCGTATAATTTTTATAAAAGTATTACTGTCACAAAGTTTACAGAGCCAGCATGAGTTATTCTAATTTGTAAATCAAATAAAAGGCGACTTTTATATGTAAACCTCTTTTATTAAAAATGAGTTTCCAAAAAGATGGCCAACTGGTGTCCACAATTCGTTTACGTAACGAACTTTACGTATACATTTGCGTTGCGTTTTGGTAAAACTATTCTTTAAATAGTCTGCAACTACTAATACCCCCTAATTTACCCTTTTTCCACAGTTGTCTTCTTTTAGGTGTCCGTTTCCAAGGAGTAAAAACGGATGACGTCACCAGCCTGTACCTTATGGATCGTGATAGCAAGACCGTTGAAATTATCACAGACCATGTATTTCGGATGGCGCTACAACAATAAATACAAAAAAAAAAACATTTCGGGTTACAAATGAGTTCGTGTGTGTATATCCACACTTAAATTTATGTGCATCCAACACACTAATTTCTTTAAAGCTTTTCGCTCTCGTAATTGAACGGTTTATTTATTAATTTTACCGCGGTAAAAACAGCTTCCGTAACAACGATCTTAAGACTACCACAATTATAATATTATTATTTTGATTATTATCTGAATGCAGCAAAAATTAAAAAAGACTACGCGTTTGTTCAAGACTTAAATTAGCAATCAAATAAACACTTACATTAAAATAGATAAATGTATACTACGGCAGTTATTAAATAGACACAAACATCAAAATGATCTCACATTAAAGTCAAACAGACAGATGTCCAACATTGTTGAAAGTCATTTACATAGAGCAGTAAAAACTTCTTACAATGTACCTATTTGTGTTTGTAAATCACAGTTTTATCGTGGCGAATGATTTACAGTATTATTTGAAAACATTATAGCTCTTTTATAGCTTGTTTTACATAAAGGAAAATATCGTGTGAAAATAATACGTTTTGAGGTGTGTATTTTACAGAGCGAGAATTATCAGTACATGCAACTCCCTTACAAAAGAATGTGAATGGCCCAGAAGACTTCTGCTCTTCTGGCAGGAGTCGGGATGGTGGGACTGACAGCCTCCCAAAACAACCCTATGCACATTGGGCGAAACTGGTACGTCAGTACGAAAAAGGGAGCCAACCGACCTGGAGTATACTTTATTAGAAAACTGGTAGATAAATGAAGAATATCTCGTACCTTGAATGCACCGGGAAGTAAATCAAAACTCGGCGGAAATCTTTTGAAAACTTCTGTTACTTATCCTTAAACCAATGGTAAAGTAAGTAAAGTACATATGGATAGCCGTTTTGTAAATGACCTATCTTTATATAAGTAATAAAACATTATATTCTTATAAAGCAAGTCCTTGCTATTATAGAAACGAGACATCACTCTACACCTCACTTATCACCATCTCACTTACACAAATACAACAGTACCTCTTAAAGGCATAATAAGCGCACAGGTGTTCCCCGACTTGGTATTATTCAATGTCCTTCTAGGAAATAGGTCAAGAATAATGTACATTATTGACCTGTTACCTAGGGTACAGCGCACTCTAGCGGATTATAAAGAAACAATTAAAGCAGTGGCTTGTTCCACACTATTAGGAGACAAAGCGATTGTTTGTTGCTTCAAGAAATCAAGTTCTTCGAAAGAAGAGGTATTTCTTCTTTATTTTTAATCCCCTACGCAAAAAGTGGGGTGTTATATGTTTGAACTGTCTGTCTGTCTATGGTATCATAACTCCCGAACGAATTGAGTGATTTCAAGTTTGTTTCGTGTTAAAGTTAAATTATGCGCAAGTGTTCATAGACATGTTTTATGAAAATTGATCTAGCCATTTAAAAGTAGGGGTGGCGACTGTTTAAGCAAGGATTAAAAAAAATCTTTAAATGAGAATTAAACCATTAAGGTCTATTAGAATTGACAAATTATCAATTATGGAGTAATTTTCACTAACACTTGATACAACGAGATCCGTAATACCTCTAGCTGCATTACACAAAAACTCTGACACATTGTAATACCGGATATTAATCTCGTTTGATTGACAGCCGACATGCGTCATCTATTACTTAACAATTGAATGCATAAGTACGTTAATTCACAATTAAACGTCCTACGATTGATTAAGATCACAGATAACAATTACAATGAGTCCCATCGGACTACACAATAGAGGTAATAAGTAGAAATAAATCGAAAACAATTAGTGTCATCTATATTAATCAGTGTACGAGTAATTAGATTTGATAAGTACAAGGAAAAACAGAAGTTTATAAGCACAATTCGAATTATTAAGTTCCAGTACTTTTTGAACAGCGACGGAGTAAGGGAGCTGTTTTAATTTTGATGTGTCTGTCTGTTTGTGGCTTCTTGGCTCCCGAGCAGATTGAGCGATTGCAATTTAGCTTATTTCTATTTAATTATGTGCGAATGTTCTTAGACATATTTGATAACAATCGGTCGAAAATATTTTGTGGAGAATTTTTAATTTTTGATTTTATGCATACTATTCAGTAGATTAGCAATTGTTTAGTATTTTTAAAAGCACTAGTTGTAAAGTCTATTTTGTCTATGTTGTTCAACACAAGAGATCATTGAATTTGCTTTGACATAAAATACGTCCGTATCAACTAACTTTTGTCGATGACCGTACCTCTCGTAGAAGTGGAGTTTTTATGACAATTAGTTTTTAATCTAACCATAATTTATAGTCGTATATAATGCAAACAATTTATGTTTGATCTACTTCTGTGTGACGTCTTTAAATTGATTGAATTATTGGAAAATGGATGTGTAAATAATAACGCAATCAAGGACGACCGCTTTTGTACACGCGTTTGAAAAACGCTTTTAAATTAGAATAATATTAATTGATCATTGTATGTGTATTTGAACCAATTTTGTAATCCTGTTTTATAATTTGGAATTATTACTATACTAGTTGTTAATTCGGGCCCGCCGTCTATAAATCGAAAATGATCCCACGGGAACATAAAATCGGGATAAATAGTATCCTAGGGATAGTCCTAGTTATAAACTATCCGAGTACTAAATTATATATTTTCATCTAAAATATTCTAAATAATAATCCATGTCCTTACCACTTATTCAATAACTCAAAAATCGACCACGTAAATAATCTCAAATACCCTTTCACAATCACCACAATACCGCGTGTTATTTAGACGGCATTTCCTTTACATATTCAGCTAAAAATCCTTGAAAGACTGCACAACGTACAGAGAATGAAAGTGATCGCACCAAGGCGAGCCGGCGGTGCGAACCGCGCGAGATAATGCGATACCTGCCGACATATCGATATCGTAATTAGTAAGTTAATAGTTTATGTCAGGCGTTTAAAACCGCGAGTTGAGCGAGCGGCGAGGAAGCGGGAGCGGGGAGTGACCGATGACCCTAAGAATTTGTAGAGCGATGTCAAATGAGATATTTTTCAAGATTTAAAAGTATCAAACGAAACGTGAATAGGCATATTGACAAAATTTTCTTAAAATCTACAAAATTGC
Source organism: Trichoplusia ni (assembly GCF_003590095.1). NCBI lineage: Eukaryota > Metazoa > Arthropoda > Insecta > Lepidoptera > Noctuidae > Trichoplusia > Trichoplusia ni. The sequence goes on from NC_039491.1 coordinate 10,579,286, forward strand.
TTCTCTTTTTCCATAATGGGCAAAGTTTAAGTAACTATTATTCGTGTTTTCAGTTTCGAATGCGTTTTCCAAGAAATGATGTTAGTTTTGGTAGCAATTTAATCTAAACTAGTTTTTATGTTTGCTGACACCAGGAAAATATTAATTAAATCTGGAAAACTTTTAACCCTCTACAACTAATCTAGAATTGAAAACTCTAAATAATTGATAGCAAAATGAATTGTGCGTACTTTAGATCCTTCAAACTATAATTGGGGCAGTCGATGAGTGATAAATGCGTCCCATCTGTCGAGAGGCGGGGTTAATCCCGCTTGCTTACAGCCTATAGGATCGAGATGGCTAGGCCTTTCCTCATCTCCTATTGTAATGTATTTTGGTTTTGAAAGAGTATTTCCGAATTTGCCGGTGGTGTTTTATGATGCTAGTTGTGAACCTTAAAAAACATCCTTAAAAGGTTTTAAGGGTAATGAATATTAACTAAGGGAACTTCAGAAATTGTAAAGTCTTTGAACTTGTTTAAAAATATCCAAATTTTTGCCCTCTAGTGGGCAAGGATCCCCACTCAAAATTTCTATTTGCCTCCAACAAAGTTAATTTTTATTTGTAAAAAAAAACACAAAATTGATCATAACGATCTCATAAAATCCGTTGTTTTAAGGGCCACACACACGAGTATATACACAAGTAATTATAATTTAATGTGAACCTCACAAATATGTGGAACAGTCACGTTTCATACGGAATTTGAATATTTAAAGTTCAATATAACCCGAAAACAATTGACTGAGATTACCTCTGTAAACAGATTACGTTGAATCAATGAAAATAATTCCAGCAAAACTTCAAACCAAGATTTTGTTAAATAAACTTGAATAACTTCGAAAACTCTTTTAAAGAACTCTTAAAACTTAGGAATAGATGCTCGATTGTTTCTGGATATTTATAATAATCCTTTTCGGAAGAGAGTTTGGGAGGAAACTAAAACGACTACTAAAGCTTACCTAAAGTTGATAGATATACACACTCTTTTTAGAACCATAATCACATATGTCCGAGGTCAACGTTACATTCCATATAAGTAGGACATACCGTACTAAAATCAGTTAGCAACGGCTAATACAAAATCTAGGTGAGTTAGTTGCTAACCAATCTAGACGCAAACCCTACAGCTACACGAAGGGCCAGACAATCTACGCATGCGTAGTGTTGCAATAAGACCAAGTACAATCGCGAGTAAAATTTACATGGCAAATTAATGTATTTATAATTTTTCGTTGCGTACAAAAATTAATTATTAATTTGACGTTTAGCATAAGTATGGACTCGTTTCACAACGTATTTAAATTTGTACGTACGCATCTAAATATGTAATCCGGTTACAATAATGTAGGCTTAAGTAGTTTTATTGTTTTTTGACTGGCAATTAAATGGAATGGTATTTCAAGGTGATCTTTTTGTTGGGAGATCATTTAGTGTTTTATATTGACATCTCGTTTTCATGTCTTGTTAAACCTGTAAATTGAAGCCCGAATAAGGTTTTCAATTAAGAATACATTTTTTTTTCTCTAGCCCACTGTGTCCCACTGCTGGGCAAAGGCCTCCCCCAAATCCTTCCACGACTCTCTATTCTGGGCCGCATGGAACCAGCCTGCGTGGTAAGCGTTAAGGTCGTCTCGCCACCGCTTCCTAAGTCGCCCACCTACATAAGAATACATTGGTTATTTAAAAATTGGCTACATTATCATTAGGTTCGTGAGATAGATGTTATAAAAACCATCAACCTAGGCAGGCTAGAAATATTCACATCAATAATAAGAATGACCTATTTTTTTACGAAAGAAAAGGGTTAGTAAATCTAAAAGCAAAAATGCAAAAATAAATACATGTAACTATCTTGATTACATCCTTTGATAAGAACTGATACATTTCCCAATCAATCAAAAATAATCCTTAACCAGTATCAGCTTAAGGATGAATTTTGATTCTCTGACTCAATAATTCTACCATCCACAAGCAGTAATAAAATTCAAAATTATAAGCACTTGTGTCACCAACAGTACGTAGACATTTAATATGAAAATTTAAATCCTTAATCCTATAATTTACCGTCGCAATCCGACACTTAGTTTTCTATACTTAAATACTTACAACATAAGTATTCTATAGTTAATGTGTATTTGATAACATGTTCGCATTACTGTACTCAAGGAGCCTATCACCAGCGCTTAAGGTAAAAGGTTGCAGGTGTGCAAGCAGGACAGCACTACACGTCATAGAGCGCCATCTCTTTCGCGCTACAGCGAAACTTACGTTAAGATGTGGTAATAGGCCCCCTGCAGCTATTATGTAGGGCGTACCGTATAATTTCATATTTCCACTACTAATATTGTTCTAGTTTTAAAACTAGATTTTCTAGTTTCTGATAAGTGAACAAATGACATCAAATTATATTAGTATCGGTATAAATATAATGACCGGTCTTTTTGATAAGAAACTAGTGAACTATAATAATATACATAATGTGTTGCCTTAAGAAAAATGGCAACCTTTGTACTGTTGCCTCTCATATGTAACGTGCAAATAGTATTCAAATTAGGCTACTAAGCACCTTTTAAACGTCAACTATAAAGATTAGAAGGACTGCCACCTGTACTACCTTGTCTTAATACAGTAATATAAGAATTGTTGAAGAGCCACGTCACTCTACACAGTGAACCAGAAATCAGACTTTATTTGAAAGATGGCGATGGTAGTCGTCCAGATCAATCAATGCCACATCATTTACTGATTTTCTCTACTTTTAAATGGTAGCAACGCAAAAGAGTCTACAACTGATAATATAGGCATGATTTTCAAACGAATTGGCTTATTATCTGAATCTGATATATTTTTTATTTTAAGTCGGTTTCACGTTTTTGTACTTCTTCTACTTATTCCGCTGCAAATAACTTAAACAGAAGATTTCAAGTAGGTACTGTGTGGCAACAAACACCGCAACATCTCTCGAACCACATAATATCACATCATAATAGAAATAGAGAAAACAATATTTATAACAAGTACGTCTGTTGAAGTACACTCCAGTAACAGATAGCTTCCTCCGTCGCGCACACAGTTGCAAAGATGTAACGTGATCGCAAAGTATTATTGGATTTTTCTAGAAAGAATTTTCTCACTACCTACATAACAGCGAGGAGTTTGAAATTGTATTCGATAAACGTCAAAAGACTTGCCCTTATTACGTGCGACTTGTTAAGGTACAGGGTGTGTCATCTGAGGGCACGGCAGTGCCCCTGCCAAGTCTCGAGCAAAACGGGCACGGCCGTACCATCTTTTCTCGAAGCGATTCGCGGCTGTTTCGCCCCCCCTGTATCTTCGACGTGGACAAAGCTAGGAGTTTAGCTTTTCGGGGAATAATAGTAGGCATTAGAACAAGCTTAAGTTCGAAATTACATGCCAATTGAATTAATGGTTTAGGAGTTACGGTCGATCAAAGTTACACCATTTTGTCACTCACTGACTCACTGACAGATCATCAAAAATCTAAGGTACTTCTAGCAGACTTAGAAACTTCAAATTTTGCACCAAGATAGGTCCTTAGCCACATATAAAGGAAAAATTATAAAAACATTAAAAAATAATATGCCATAGAAAACAATTTTATATTTGCGGTTTGGCAAGAACATTATGTATGGATTTTGACTGCATTGTTAACTATGTTCGTTGTTTAAGTACCTATTCAATTGGATGAATACATACATAGAATAGAAAAGAATAATATAAATGTAATACACAGACTATCATTAATACAAATTAATACATAAAATTCATAATTCATTAAATTAATAAAGCTAAAACTCCATTGTATTGCGATAAATATTGTATGCGCGCTCGATAGATGGCGTTGTACGTGTCTGAATCGCGCTATGGTTTCGTTACAAAGCGCAGTCTAAGTAGTACTTCAGAATAATTCGATAATTTTCATTTGATAGCGCCACCTGTCTATGAAAAACCATTTCGAAACTAAAAAATATTGTAGTGATAATTGATATTCGGAGAACTTTACGTGTTATTTAGTTTAGTTTAGCTATAGTTTGTAAGTTAGTAGATATATATATGCATATATATATAAGTTTAAGCTTGTTTACATTAGAAGTAACGAAGTCTCAGAGAAGAAACAAAAGAGATAGAGATAGAGAATGGGTTCTAAGCAAAGCAGTAGCTGAAGTCCTAGAAATTATGACACCTAAAAAAAAAGAAAGAAATACACTTACAAAAAATAAATGAGATCCCACCAAAAACATTAAATGTAAAAAAATGCCAAGTCTCTCGATGCAGTCTTTCCATCGTAAAAAGTTTTGAGATCTCATAGAAGCCAAGTCCTATTCAAAATATTTTGTAGTTATAAATCAACATTTAGTAATTGTATCAATAGTTTTCTTTATATTATAATTATAGTGACTTGGCAATGAGCACAAATTAAAAGCTGCTTGATGCCTGGAATTATGTGCAAATGTTACTGACGAGACCAGTGATCAGATTATTTGTTATGTGTGAATCATGATGGTCACTACCGACTACATGCTCCAATACAATAATTAAGAATACCTTACGGGCCATCGCTTTATGAAAGTAAATGAATCGAGAGTACACTAAGACTGACTGCCGTTGCCGAAATTCGGTTGGGACGACACGGATAAACCAAAAGAAAATTAATTTTGTGATATTAATGTTTACGCATGCGGTGTGTGTAACTTTCAACTCCTACAAATATGCCGTTTTATTTGTTTCTTCTTGTGCTCATTGCCAAGTCACTATAATTATAATATAAAGAAAACTATTGATACAATTACTAAATGTTGATTTATAACTACAAAATATTTTGAATAGGACTTGGCTTCTATGAGATCTCAAAACTTTTTACGATGGAAAGACTGCATCGAGAGACTTGGCATTTTTTTACATTTAATGTTTTTGGTGGGATAAATTATATATTTTAGATGTATAAACGAATGTATTGAATTTTGTATGAACATTCAATTTGTTGCTTTTTTTTTGTAGAGTGGTGTGCTATATTTATTTTTGGAAACTTCATTTGCTTTTTTATTTTATAAAGCTTATTAACGTTAGACAAAGATTCGTCATACACAGGCCACCTGTTTCATTCAATTGCTGAACATAGGCCCTGAATGCATTTTTGTCTTTTAAGGCATACGAATGTTTGACTACTGTCTAAATATTTGCCCAATATATTTTGTCGAAAAGTCCAATTACCACAACATAAACACATAACATATTTCATCCTCTTAGAACCGTTCTATTAATCTCAAGACGCCTCCGTACTTCAGATTTATCCGATTTAACTGTAACAAGAAACGACCACTCGCCCTTTAAAATGACTGCGGGCCGATGACACCGCGCTGGTTAAACTCAGATTAATATATCGTTAAGTTAAGCAGTCTTGGGTAGCAAATGAAGACAAATTAACAGTGCAAAAGTTTTAAAGTAAATTGTAAAGCCTATTGGAATTGTATTAGTTAATTTGTGAGGAGGATTTGAATAAACGGATTAAAGGTTTGATAAATTGTTGTAATTTAGTTTGCTTTATATATCTACTTCAGTTTTACATCTATTACTGCTGATTTAGTAGCTGCAACTCGGAAAAGAACTATGACCATGTTGTTCTTTTTTATAATTGATAAGAATATAAGATGGAGTTTTCCATACCAAAACAACATAGACAGACATACCAAAGGATAGAAAAGATGCATCAAATTACCAGACGTCATAAATATAGTCAAATGATCATACAGACAAGATGGTGTGATTAATTGATTGCATTATAAGTTCACACGCTGCCCTTGTAACTATTCTTACATTAAAGCATGACTAATTTGAATTATGATATACTGTCATAATTACAATAAAGTTATAAAAGTAAAATAACCATTTTCGTTAGTTATAACTACAGTTAAAGTTAATTGCCATGAGACTGTATAAAACTGTAATTAGAATTGTCAAAATTAACTGCTCATTACATTGTTGTATTAACTGTTTGATATTATCAAACATTGTTCCCTTAATTGGTTTATTATGTAACACTTTTTTTTATCACGTTTAGAATGTTAATTATAATTTATTAACATTTTTACGAGAACTAAAGAACAATACTTTAAAGATGGCTTTATTTTGCCTCATTTGCTGTTTTAATGCTTATTTTAAATAATTACCATTATTAAAACGTACTATGAACCTAACAAAAAATAACATCTTATAAAATCTGAAAGTAGAGTACACTTTCGTTACTTATAATTAAGAACTTGAACCATCGATCAAGTAACCGTGGTTTAACTCTCGTGACAGCAGCCCCTAACTGTCTCTCAAGTTGTAATTGGTCTGGGACCCATGTTCACAAGAGATAGGCAATTTGACACCGATTTGTACAATATTACTTGGTACGGTCAGCAACAGAAGTCAAGTCCTAATAATTATAATTATAAATACAAAAATACAGAATCGAATTCGATTAGTTACTAAGATATACTGAAAACCAATTCCTACATGTTAGTAAATAGAAATCCGGCGAAGTGCGAGTAGTACACGTGATATTTGAACGTTTCATACAAATGGGCTAAAGAAAAATGAATCGGTTGAGTAAGTTAAGTCACACCATCATGGTTCCTGAGATATCTCAGCTTGGTGGCAGACGGACGGACCGACAGACGGGCAGACATGCAGCGGCGCCTTAATAATAGGGTTCCAGTTTACCCTATCTTTACTGGCCAAAAAAATACTGACCTTTCATTGCAGTCAGACTTCTACTCCTGACTGTACCTTATTCCTAATAAATACATAGTTACATAGATACGAAATGTGTAAAATATGGCGATAAATGTACGAACAAAGTTATTTATTGCTTGATCAAAGTTGGCAGTAGTTTACATGTAGCGCTAGACTTGCGTGTACTTTGTTAGTATTGTTGATTAGCGCCTTGTAGCCGTAAATAATACTGTTGTATGAAACTTATGCAGCAGAAATTGTAAATTGCGACATCTTGTGTCGTAATTAATTAAAAATCTGAGCAAAGTAAACTGATTAATTGGAATTAAAATAATAGCACGTGGCGAAATCTTGTTGCAACAAATAAAATGCCGCTAAACCAAGAGAACCAACCACAACAAAAGCGTCAACGATTGTAAGGATCGCTAAAATATGTTATAAATAAATTTCTCCATAAATTTAGTGACTATTTCGCGTCACCTCCAAGCAACAGAGATTTATAACTTGGTAAAAAATAATTCCCCTATTCGGGAAGGAGGTTGTCCCAGCAGGGGGACGTATTAAGGCCGGGATTACAGTAAAAAAAACGTATTTATTTATTGATATAAAGTATTTCTGTAATCTAACACTCAGTTAATTAACAAATTAGATTTACTTGGACATAATCCCGGCCGCGTCACTCACGACCTTCGCAGACCAATCTCATTCTTTATTGTGACACAGAACTATTTTAATAGGAAATAATAATACTAAACGTTTCCTTATTAATAGCGCAAGATAATAAATCCTGTGGAGTAATAATAGTTGCGGTAAATCAAATTATATACGGTGTATGACGGTAAACTAATTAAATTAAGATGTATTGCTTGCGAGGGGGATATATGGAAATGTCGAGTTAAGTAAATTAACTTTACATGTATGATGATATTATAAAAAACTGAAGTGATATAATGTAAAAGGAACATAATGAATAACTTATTAAATTGCTTTTTAGACTTGTTTCTCTGTTTTAACTTTTGCGTGCCCGATAGTGTTCATATTAACTTGTTTTTTTTACCATGCTTGTAACATATGGAAAGCATCAATAATTGAGTATTGAGTACTTTTGAGGCTTTTGTCGACAAAATATATATTTTGACTTGTTCCAATTAAAATGAAGGCCTGGAGGCTTATCGCCATGTCTTAAAATAAAATTGCTTCGGCATTATACCTGGCAGCTTTCACCCTGTAGTGGGACATTTATAGGCAATTTAGTTAAGACAATATTTATTCAGATTAAGCTACTAAGTAGGACTTTTCGAAAATCAAAGTTGACATTGAATAACTCCCTGCCTAAATCACCCTTCACCGCTTCCTATGTGCTTTGGACTACGCATCTAAATTTGGGGTCAGAACCGATATCACATATGCGCTTGTCAGATGTCTATCTGACAAGCGCATATGAACAAAAGAGTCCTACTACTCTACCAAAACTACAAACGAACAGACTAGAATTATTTTAAAACCTGAATAAAAGTACTACAGAGCTCACAGTTCTATTGTCGGCGTGGTCAGTATTCAAAGCACCGTCAGATTTCTCTTGCACAGGAATTTTGTTAGCACAGAGTGTACAACTATGTAGTACGCAACTCAATTTAGACGCACAAAGTGAGAAATTCTTTTCAAATTTTCATCGACGTAGATGTCTATGGAAGTGCTTTTGTTTTGTTTTTAAAGTTATATAGCCGAAGTTGTGACCTAATTCTGAATGAATTGGTTGAAACCGGATTTTGGACTTTGATAAATTGAACTTGTTTGAAATAAGAGGTGTTACGAAGAATTATATCTCTAATTAGTTTTGCTGGCTTAAACAAAACCAATCAAACAACACAAAGTTTGTATTTTAATAATAAATCCAAAATAATCCTTGTGTCGCGGGGTTTTCACAAACATTCAAGTAACATGCACAAAGACTCAAACTTCAAACTCTGCAAAAACAATTCACGGACCAACACTTAGAACCATTCAACATAGAAGCATTATTATTCAAGAAAAACGTGAACAGACAATAACTCTATCATAAATAGAATCAATAGGACTACTTAGTACATTTAAGGCTGTTAATATTTGCCAAAGATTTCGACCAAAGTCAAGCGATACGGCCTCACAATAGACCTTGATATCTGATGTTCTTCCTATATAGGTATTTATATAAGTAGGTACCAATAGCTATTGGAATTCCACAAATTGATATGATCATGTCGCGAAAACGAGATCGCCTTAGGTAGTTGTTACACAGCGTGTAGCGAGGCTATAAATGTGCGATGCTTATGTTGATACGGTTTTATTTATAGAGTAGAGAATGGACAGAAGTGTCATTTAAAAATAGTAGAATTAAACTTCCTGTTTCGATTTTAAATTAAAAGAAACAATTAATGTCCATTTACTTAAAATAGTAAAAGTAAAAATGATTTCCAATTTGGTGTATAATATTTTCCTTTCTACGAAAAACTTTTTGAACAGGTCATACAAATTACCAAGTCACTACGGGCAGGGTCTTATGGTTCGAATTAGTATTTAATTTGAAAACAAAAAAAAAAACAAATCTTCAATTTTAATTATCAATCCTCCTATTACTTTCAAACTCGTACAAAATGGAACACGATACACTAATTATTATACCATTAACGAAAAGACAAAAAGAAAAGAACAAAACATATAACCTCAAATTCATAACAATTTTTCAAGCATAATCCTTCGGAAATGTACGGTGATAAACGAAATATTCAAATGTCTTTTTACGTTAAAGACGTAAAACTTAAAGACAGTAAACAACTATTGTTATTTCGGAAGCTTAACAATGAGAGTTTCACTTAACTCTTGAACGACCAATTAACTTGGTAAGACCAAGTATCAAATTACTAAGGTCCAAGGACTTTGAAGGGAGCTCCATGTACGTACGGTCAAAAGTATCAAAATCGCGGTCTTCCCTTGTAATTTGTATAGAATTTCCTGCGTCTTGGGATCGTGTAGATCGTATGAGGCGGCCATTCTTTGCCAGACTATTATAATGAAGGTTCTCGACCTTGAATTCATGACTTCAACTAGAATGAAATAGCCACTATAACAGGCTTTTTTTATATCTATTGACCTGTTGCTCGAATAATTGGGCATAGATGTATGAAGTAGAAAACTATAGTTGACTATGTCGTCACTACATGACTAGCAGTCGATGGATACTAATTAAAACTTAAGTGTCTGCGAAGCCTCTTCTGAATGACATTACACAATACCAAAAAACAAATGACAGCCGTATACCGTCTCAGAATACCTACACTTTAAGCCAAAAGTACTAGACTACATTTAAAAAAAAACTCAGTAAAAAAAATTCAGTATAACTTCTCCGCGCACCTGTACGTCAACAAGTCGATTCGCGAACAGGTCCCAGTCTAGTCGGAGACCACTGACCTCAGGCGGACCTATCTCAATAACTGGCGCAATACGCCATTAATATAACCGAGGTACATTCAAACGCGAAAGTGGAATACGAGTTTCCGCATTTCATGGAGTTTGTTTGTCCGATAGTTATTTCGATATCTGGATTAATGTGTTGCGTTACACCTGTAATAAATTGTATGCAATCAGGACGGCTTATCGCATTTATTGCGACGTGATTTTTTTCGTATTAAATGCTTGGAGTTATTAAGGCATTATTGAGGCCATCTTGCTGATTGGTCATGAGTGATTTGAATTGGAAATTCTGTAGATTTTTAGTTTTTAGCTAGGAATAAAGAAAGTGTTAATTTTTAATACTGCTGTCTTTTTCTTTAATTTTATAAGGCTATATTCGTACAGCTAAGTCTCCGACTAAAAGTACCCTATTTTAAATTATGAGAGACAATTTAAAATAGGCTACTGTACTGGTAATTCGTATATTTATTGAACTACTATACTTTTTTATTAAATACAAAATTAACTCACTTTGGGTGGCTGAAATAACAACCCTCAATCGATATGTAATCAATTACGAAACTCAATTTACAATGTAATGAATTTAATTAAGCTATAATAAAGATATAAAATTACGTATCGCTTGCACAGGCTAACAAGCTTCGGTATCAATTACTTTTTAAATGGTTATTACACTTGCATACGTAATGATTGCTTCGTAATTAACGGCAATTCTGGTATTTATATCGAGACGGGCTTAACTGGTTGGGAATGAGCCTGCGAAGATGACCGAAGATCAAATATAACATATCCTTGAACATGCTTAAGTATGTCTGTGAAAATTTGCGCTCACTTGTTTCTGTGAACGTTGGTGATCCTTTTCCACATTGATCTCTTTTTGACTTTTCATTAACTTTCTTGAATAGATTCTTCATGTGTACGTCATTGAACTTCTCTTAAACGGCTGTATGCGTTTTGGTAGCAGTCTGGGTGGTTAACATTATTAAATCAGCCCGACTAGAACGTAGTGCGCTAGATCGGCTAGTCTAATAACAGCAGTAGCTTACAATATTATACTACGTTATGTAAACATCAATATTTAGAACATTCAAACGGCTTTCATTTTATTTCTTATTTTTAAATTACAATTTAAGTAATGCTCTAAAAAGATCGCACCATGACAACACAAAAAGTACCTACTAACAACACTAACATTTTTAAACTCTTTTTTTAGCTGTGTCCTTTCCTATAAAACCTAATTTTAACTTTATTACAATCTAATTTAGCGAAACAATTGAAACCGATTATTATTTAGCCAAAACACCGTCTCCATACATTTAGTGTTCCAGTTAATTTTTATTAGCGCCTGCCGCCCATCGATAGCAACGTAATGGGTGTATTAATGTACGTTTTTATGGGAGTTTCATCGGTTAAGGTGACGTAGGTATCCTGTTCTCATTCGAGGGCAGTAATAAAAAGATTATCAGTTTATTGTCTTGTTATGGGTCTTATCCAAGTTGTGTATGAACCGTATGTTATTATGAAACAACTAGTTGCGTCTTGTGGTTTCGCTCTAATCGTGAATGTATATTACATTCACACAAAACAACTTCTTTTTTTATATACGATGAAAATAAAAATAAAGAAGACGAAAATAAGATAAAAAATAAAGTCAAATGCGAGTCAACTCAACATACAGATAGAAAAAAGAAAGGAAACTGGTCACCCATCGAATTAATGAGTGTACTATCATTTGCCTAAACTCGATATTGATTTTGGTCTAAGGTTATAATAGGCTTCCGTTTCGACTTTTGAGGTAACTATAGAACCCTAATATAAAACAGATTTTACATATGAAATTAAAACAATCTGTAAATTTTGGCTATGCAGTCATTTGTTAAAAGACGAGAATTACAACCACGACGACAAAAAAGAATAAAAGGGTTTTATGCACACAAAAATTGTCCTACGCACGAAGACAAATCGATTGTCCAAAAGATGTAATTATTTTTAGGGTTCCGTACCTCAAAAGGAAAAAACGGAACCCTTATAGGATCACTTTGTTGTCCGTCTGTCCGTCCGTCTGTCCGTCCGTCCGTCCGTCCGTCTGTCAAGACCCTTTTTCTCGGGAACGCGTGGAGGTATGAAGCTGAAATTTATATCAATTACTCAGGTCTACTGTCCCTTGAAGCTGTGAAAAAATCAAACTTCTAAGGCAACGCAATCAAAAGATACAGCCGTTTATGCCGCAAATTTTCGACACTTGCAAGGGAATCAAAACCTACAGGGTGCTTCCCGTGAACTCAGAATCTTGAAATTTGGTACGAAGCAACGTCTTATACCATAGATAAAGGAAAAATTACAAAAACCATAAATTTTTAGTTACATCACATAATATTTTTTTTTTTAATAATTTTAAACTTACTACCTATTTCCTCATAAACACGTAGAGGTATTAAATTGAAATTCATACCAAATACTCAGGTCTATAATACCTTTAAGCTGTAACAAAATCAAACTTCTATGTCAACGCAATCAAAAGAAACAGCAATTTAAGCTGCATATTTTGAAACTCGCAAGTACTCGCAAGGGAATCAAAACCTAAAGGGTACTTCCAGTCGACCTAGAATCTTGATATTTGGCACGAAGCAACGTTTTATAGCACACATAAAGGAAAAATTCCGAAAACCTTAAATTTTTAGTTACATCACATAATAATTTTTTTTTTATAATTTTAAACTTACTACCTATTTCCACATAAACGCGTAGAGGTATTAAATTGAAATTCATACCAAATACTCAGGTCTATAATACCTTTAAGCTGTAACAAAATCAAACTTCTATGTCAACGCAATCAAAAGAAACAGCAATTTAAGCTGCATATTTTGAAACTCGCAAGTACTCGCAAGGGAATCAAAACCTAAAGGGTACTTCCAGTCGACCTAGAATCTTGATATTTGGCACGAAGCAACGTTTTATAGCACACATAAAGGAAAAATTCCGAAAACCTTAAATTTTTAGTTACATCACATAATAATTTTTTTTTTATAATTTTAAACTTACTACCTATTTCCACATAAACGCGTAGAGGTATTAAATTGAAATTCATACCAAATACTCAGGTCTATAATACCTTTAAGCTGTAACAAAATCAAACTTCTATGTCAACGCAATCAAAAGAAACAGCAATTTAAGCTGCATATTTTGAAACGCGCGAGTACTCGCAAGGGAATCAAAACCTAAAGGGTACTTCCAGTCGACCTAGAATCTTGAAATTTGGCATGAAGCAACGTTTTACAATCGAGTCATATATATTTATATGACTCGATTGTCGTAATGAACGAACTTTGTAAACCTTGCAGGTTTGTACGGAACCCTCGGTGCGCGAGTCCGACTCGCACTTGGCCGGTTTTTTATCGATAGCTCACAGAAACAGGACATCACGCACTGATCCCATTACTCGATGATCTCATAATCAATTAAACGAAGACTTCCTACATCTCAATAGGTTCTCGTAAAGTACATCAGGAAGTCACTCACACAAGTCATCTGCAAACACATCCGGATTATTTACAATCAGTACCTACTTAATTATTTAATTACAACGTCAAATATATTTTAAAATAACTTCACTGACATGTACCTAATTTAATTTACGATATGATTATTCTAGTTAAATAATAAGAAGAACAATTTAAAAAGAAAAGATTTGTAGACCATTTAGTGATTGAACATAGTGCACATCTCATTAATATTATAAGACCACCAATAATTACCTCTGTTTTGAAAATAAACGTTTGATTCGATTTCATTTGAAACTTATTTTGATTTATCTATTTTAGGTGTTAAAATTAACACTTATGTTTTAAAGTAGATATGATAACTTAAAAAAACTAGACGTTCCACAAAAGAAAAAAAATTGTGTATATACTACTCTGTAACGCTAATGATAGGAAAGATAGTTAATACTCTCTCCCGAAAATCAAACCAAAAGATGAAGCTTACAAGATGATTATATTCTAACGGTCAAAAGCAAGACCTTTAAATAAACTGTCACTAGGCGGGCACAATATATAGGCAGACTTTATTTAAAGCAAAGAACACAACAGTTGCTAACGAAAACACCAGAGAACAAGTGACGATAAACAATTACATGTCACAGCTAGTAATTATTGCGGCAAGGTCGCGATCAAAAGGCGAATTAAGTAGAAAATAATTTATTCGTCGACCATTACACACGGCGACGGAGTTTCGGCGCCGGCGCTACTCCCAATTACACCCACTCGAGCTTAAAATCACACCCCGACGCTTTGGTCACAGCCTGTATATAGTGTTTGTATACAGGATGCGTGGATGTGTAATCAAGTGATGTAATTATTAAGTCACTAAGTTAGATATATGAATGCAGAAAAGTGACCAATTCTCGTATTTAAACTCCAGCAGTGGACTACAGCCGGTTGATAATGATAAATAGGAAAACTATCTCTCGAATTTTTTTGTGCTGATTTGGCATTTACTTTGGCATATTTACGATAACGACACAATACTACGATTCAATCCATGTACATGTACAAACCAAAACAACGAAACAAATAAACGAACAACATTCCATACATGCAAACACAATATTACGACAATATAAACTAGAAAAACACGTGTAAAAACGCACGCAACAGTAAATTATCCAACCTTCATGGGATACGCCATCAGCACAAACAAATCAATTATATTCAGTAACACAGTAGGTTAGGTGCCATAGTGAAGCATACATAACACGCATGGTTAATTGTCGTTGTTTCAGCGTTGCCTATAATCAGGGGTGCGTCTGTGCGGCGCCGGCGGCCATTTGCAATGTGACACATCCGTGGGGATGAGCGCCTGTGATCATGGGGCATTGATCTCAATACGCTTGATAACGGGATTTTTCCGTACCGACGCGTAGTTAGGAAATGTTGCTGAGTTATTGTGAGTTTTCTGAGGGATGTGTTTGGGTAGAACTTGTTTCGTAGGTAACATTAGTTCAGATTGTCCAAAAGACATTTTATCAATATATTAACACAGTCTTTATTTTATAAGTCACCTGAATGACAACATTAGTAAATATAAATATTATTTATTTCTGCTTTGTGCTCTTTTTTAGAACGTTGAAAAATTGAAGTCATATCCCCTGATTAAAATACGCTAAACTACTGAACATAATTAGCGAGATAAACCTCTTTAACAATTTCTCACATTATTTCCTTTTATTTTAAGTACAAGCAAAATTTCTATAAAACTAAACAGTATTTGTTTTAGTTTCATTTCTAAAGGATACAAACAAGATCTTTGTGTAGAACTCCTTAGAGTTTTTACCTATTTATAAAACCGTTGAATTGAATTTTCTATCTTCTAACTTTGATGCTTGCTACGAAGAGAGTAGTTTCTTTATATTAATGTTAGCTCATGTTTAACTTTCAGTTTTATGCTTTTATTACTTCTAGATCTCTTAGATTTATTTTTCAATTCTTATTTAGGTATGTCAAAGTTAATATGCATTTTGCAACATGACATCACAAGTAGACGGAGCAGTTAGTTTCATATCTTTCAAATAATAACAATGACATCCAGATTAGCTTTATCCTAAGTCATGTTAAGTTCTGCTTCCAATCTCTCTGATTTTAGCTAAATGTCACATTCATGAAGTAACTGACCACAACCCACTCCACTAAGCAACTGAAAACAATTGCCATCATAGACATTAAAATTTCGATCCTTAACATTTCCATATCTAAATCCCGCTGTTAACATTTCTACGTAGGCGCGACAATTAATGACGTCATCGGAACAGGCAGCACGTCATAACCTCAAGTGGTGACGTCACCGCCGCTTGATGATAGAAACCAATCAATTTTGTAGCTTATCACTTATCACCCACGCTCATAACGATTCATAAACGCTTTTTTATATTAAGGGGGTGCTACTTCTTTCGCCACTGAATTTAACTATTCGAAGTCTATTGGAATCCCGAAAACTTGTATCTTTCACATTATTGAGAATTTTCGTTTTATTCTCTCTGTTCTCAATCTACATTTTTTCACAGAACAATGGGAACATTGAAATTACGCTTTTGGCTATAGACTGAATGTGGAAAACATTGAGTAATGTCAATTAAATAAATAACTTATTAATAATTAACAACTCAGTGAAATTCGTGCTCGCTTCGCCTTAAATACAAAATACTTGAATCGCATACCATTCGCAAATTCTACGAACGTGCCAACACCAACTGGATTTCAACTTTCAGTGAAGCTTTAATCGTGTAATACTCGCTGTAATTTAGCAAAGGAATTACTAGAAAACAATATTCCTACTATTTATACCAAAATAGAAACAAAAACTTGAACTAGATCGAGTATTTGTTACATTGCTAATTTTTTTTTTCTAACCTTTGCAGTAATTAGCTAACATGAGAAGACCTTTTCTTAGAAAGTACTAGCAAAATCAGAAGCGAAGAACGAAAAAAGACGTAAAACTATATTTAACTAGATCAACAATTTCAAAATTAATTATCATTAACCTTGAGCAACAAGATTACATCATAATCAGATTGAAAACAAAAAAAAAACTTTAAAACCGATATCAAAATCAAAAACATGAAAACGTGCAAGTAATGATTATTCCGAGTGATTAATGGTCACACTAAACTTGCACAAAAATAAACAAACGATGATGGATGACCGGCGCACACCACATCAACTTTATCAGGATTTATTGTCTTCATACTTTCATAACACTGATACCGCCTATTTTAAAAGCTTTTTATTCATTCTCAAGGGACGCTGAAAGGTGTTTGATTATTTTGATAAAAGACGAAGCAAGTTTTATTTTAACATTAATGTTTTTTAAGCATATTTACTAGATGTTAAATACGGATATTATTTATTAAAGCAATAAATTATTTACTTCCATTTCTTCTATAAAAAATAATAATCTCAAACTCAAAGCAACAAAAAATGAATTATTTTCAATGTATCTCATTAATCGCGATTTTTATTTTTGACCTATTTTATATACCGATGTATTTTTAACGTATACAACAAAGAAAAGTCTCACCTTTTACCGTGTGGCACGTGACCGCTACAACATATCATGTCGCGGCGCGGGCGCAGGTGTTTTGGCGCCGCGCGGGTCATTGACATTGGGCGCCATCATTGCGTAACTTGTCATAATTACACAACCTTTTGTGGATCACTTTATTTTTATTGACTTTTTGTATATACGAGTATACTTGTTAAAAAAAGCCGTAAGAAATATTATCTTTGAAACTTTTACGTTTTTGAAAGTGTGTATTTACATGCCATTTTACATTTTGAAAATGAGGTAGGTATTAGACACTTTTAATCACAATATAAATTTAATGAGTCTAATCACGATAAACACTAGACATTGCAGGCGCACGATAGAGAAAATAAATTACATGTTATTGATTTTTTTGCTTACATTCTACACAATATTAAAAAGACACCTTGAATTATAAACAAGCGCAAGTTTGTGCAAATATTTGATCAATTGTTTTAATGATAACAAATCGGTGTTCATTTGTTTGTATTGTACCGACTAAAGTGTGGTTTATGGATGTGAAGATTTGTTTGCTGAACGTGTATAGCCAACATTTTTAGGGACCCGTAAGATAGTACGGAATCCGGCACCGGGCAAGTAAGTATCGCGAATCTGACTCCCACTTAACCGGCTTTTTTTAGAGGATTCTTGAACTATTTAAGTAATTTCTGTATTCATTTTTGTTTATTTATACGTAAAACTGATTTTTCTTAGGAAAACGTAGTGCGGTAACATTTTAGGAAACAAAACAAACTATTTACCAAGTGTTACACATTTCCATCGATGAGGCAATTTCATTAGTTAAATTGTGTCCTTAACACTTTCATCGCCACGTATCCCCGGTGTATTCTCTTATGAGAGTCCAGCACATATGTAAGATTTATATATGCAATATAACATGTTACATGAGACAGTGATACGTTTTAATTATAAACAGTCATGTTTTAAATTATTAATACTTGTCACAGTTGTCACCATTTTTCATTACTACTTAGTGCTTAAAATTTTGCTCCTTCAGAATCAAGTCCATCCAAAGGTTAATTAATAAGAAATCGCTCTTAGAAGCAAACTGTAACTGTAACTATTTATTTTTATCAAATCCTGTACGCGGTGTGCAATAAATAATATTCTATTCTATAACCAAACAACAGCACTAACCAACAATCAGTTACCATAGCAACCTTAACAATCAAAATAACTAATAATAAACATGACTGTAATCTAAATATAATAACTTCAATAAATAAGAAATGAATTCCCACGCGTAATATTCAACATACAATTCCAATATAATCTGGGCTTAAGGTCGAAATATGAAATGGAAAACAAACAAGGGAAGGTGTGAGGTTACACGTGGGACGTCGATTTAGCATCAGGATGAACAATTTTCTATCAATCTCTGCAATATTCCGATCGCTAATGATATCTCTGAATGTGTTCAAACGAAAATAGATTTATCGAGGCTACACGTGTAAGAAGCATAATCGCTGTGTTGACTTCTACATGCTTATTAATTTAGTACTAGATAATTATCAAGATATGAAATACTGAATTTGATATAATTATTTACTAGGCAAGGAATCGTTCTATCAAATTACTAAGATAGTGGACACATGTCGCATGGGCACTATAGAGCTTCTAAAGCCGTCTAGATAACTTACTACATACTGAAAGGCAAACTAAAAAACGAAGGCTCAAATTTGCCAAAACAGCAAAATGATTTAGACTTGAATAACCTGCATTCATTCATTATTAAAAAAATACGATCTAAGTAATTAATAATTATAATAAATGTAAACTTTTGGTCTTGTTAAAATATGAAAAATGTTATTTATTTCTACAAAAGAGCAATAACGTAACTTTTACAAAAAAGGTCTTGAATGAAACTTCATAACGCTCATTACATATTCGACCTAAATCTTGGTCTATCAGACCCCAATAAAGCAATATTCAGAATACACTTACCAAACAAAGTTTGTATGACAATAAGGTCTTAGAGACCCAATACAAATATGGCAGAGTCTGTTTACACTAGGGATCTTAGTGTCTGTACTTTAAGCTTTAGATACGAAACCGTTGCTTTCGTAGAAGCGAGATAGAGCACTATCTGTGCGTAGCGGCGTCTCTCTTACACAACGGTCAAGAAACCGAAAATAAAAGCTTTTAAATTAACTTCTAAAACCAATTTGCATGTTTCTTTTATACGGAATTTTTTAGTGGTCACTCGTGTTTTACCGATACACGAGTCAAACTCGCGACTGATGATAACTGAAGACTTCAACAGATGACTGACTGATGAAAGACTTCGAAATCCGAAACTAGTCGGGCAATCCCTAAAAACAAAAGTGAGTAAACCGCTTAAAAAAAAAAATCTACATATAACACCCAACACACATCCCTAAGCGTCCCAATAAGTTCGACAAACTCAAACACAGTCGAACACTGACCGACATTACACTAAGCCCCGCTCTCAGACACTACAGAACTAGTCTAATACCAGCCCTCTGTCCGAGTGAGCAAACACTCGACGCCCGGCGAGCTCCGGACGAACTTACAATTAAATATTAAACTGCAAACTGAATATTGTTAAGAAATGGGTCAAGAAAACTAGACAGGGGCTCATGGTGTATCGGTCTCTTTATCTGATTTTAAGAAGGAGAAGGTTCTCCTTTCCGGCTTTTTTTTTATTATTGCGTTTGTAACGTGGTTTAGTTATCATCAGGGTTTATTTATCAATTATTATTTATCAAATAATATAAATTAGTGTTTGTTAAAGTATGATCCACAAACTGGATATTCACTTTAGGTACTTCGACCTCACCTCGTTTTTCATTTGTTTGCATCCAGCTGTTGCTTCTTTAAGTATTTCTTTTTGAAGTTTTCTTATACTTTGTGGAAAGCTCTTTCAGGGTAAAGTGAAATATACGTAATATATACATATGTATGTAAGTGAGAAAATGTATTCATTAGCCGACATGAGTTTGTCAGTGGATAACACGCGGGATTTGCAGGACACTTCAGCCGAGCTGTCAAAGAAGTAAGCTATCGTACGGGTTTTCGCTTAATGAATTTATCACACCATTACTTAAAGCTAAGCTACATATGTGGACAAACCTGCACACCACTGCACTGCTAGCTATACAAATGCATAGAAATATTTATAAATGTATCGCCTTCATCAATATTAACTAAATAAAAGAACTGAGCATCGCAATAAACCTAGTATTATAGCAGGAAATATCAAAGCTTGACGCGTAACCACAAAATCTGCGTACAATTTATTTCTTCGCGCGCCAATGATTGGATTCTGCTTTCCAATTATGTAGATTTTTTCCCATTTATTTTCGTCAACAGTAAATACGTTGATACTAGGTCGAGTGTTATGTTGCCGTGATGATCCAGATCTTCATTTTAATTCAAATTTGACACCATATGACCTTTATGAAAGACTTTCTCGTTTAACTGACAAAAACATTTATTTGACAAACAATTAAGGTAATTCTTGGTAGACAAAACCTTAGCCATTTAAAAATGGGTATATTTTATCTTATAGGGATTCTATGTATGGACAGTCAGTTATTAACTTAACCTGAGTAGGTAAGTTACTTATAATGAGACACCGCAATATACTTCGCGTATGTCTATCTCGCTCTTACAGTTCAAATATATCCGTTTTAAGAGAAACCAATAAGCGCTTTAGTATGCTTTCAATTTAATAAACATATACAGAAACTGTCGTAAAATGGATAATTTTACTACCAAAATCTTTTAAAAGGAATAAATATCAGGGTAGGCAAGGTTTAAAACAGGGGTCACTACATTTAGTTTCCCAAACCGAAAAGGATACGTATTAAAGTATTTCAAATTCCTGGGTATCGGGACATGCATGCCCCGTCGGTATGCAAATTAAGGAACCCCTAGAATTAAGGGCACACGCTCTATGTATATAAATATACTGACATTTGTACAAAAAAGGGTTCTATTTTGTAAAGCAGGAAGAAGAAACATGGCTGAAGTTTGGTAGAATTTATCTGGCAATATGCGAGTGGAAAAAGAAGAATTCATTTTGTACCCGGCTCCAAAGTCAACAATTGTAGATAAATAAACCTATTTCTTTTGTTAAGGCGGGGGAATCCTCATGGACACCCACTCCTTCGGCAATGGGTAGTTTCAGACTCTTACTGACTAAATCTGAACCGCCGTGCTACGTCATCCGTGTTTTTGTGTCAGTGTATGGTAATGCCTTGCAATCCTTCATGCACCGACCGCGGGCTTCCACTTAACTAAACTTTCATCATATTTAACCTATAAACGTTTCTTAATAAAATATCCTAAAAACCAACCTTTTTTCGCATATCTATGTTTCCAAATACAGTGTAACAAAACTGCAAGTTCCCTGATTGTTCCCTGGCGAGCGTCGTGATAACACAAACTACTCCGCATTCGCGTCCCAGCTTTCATTATTTATAACTACAGTACATTGCTTTGTGGCTTGCTTAGGGTTCCGTAGAAAATATTCCGTTGATACGCTTTCGTTTTTCGACGATGCTCTCAGTTTGCTTATACTCTAATAGAATGCCTTAAATCATTTTTGTTGTTCATAATATCTGAATCTTAATATTAAAATGCAGTTAAAACTTATCCATTAAAAGATAAAAATAATGCAAGGAGAAACGTCCCAATAGTTAAAGGCAAAGACTAGTCATTCTCTTCCGTAAGCACAATGTTATAGTTTTAAAACTGTAACATGCCTCTCGACACCAATTCCGCAATTTTTCAAACATTCCCAAAGATATCCCTTGAGTGCATTTCAAAACGGCATTTTATAACTTTAATACGTCTCTGGAAGGTCTTTATAAAAAATTCAAAGACTGGAATTTTTCAAAGTTTCCATTTCAGTATGACCTCCCATTGTTAAAGCGATACAAAGTTTAAGGTAGACAGTAAGTTTAAACTATGACGGTAACATGCGAGGAACAAAGTCTGGTTCAAAGTTGTGGCTGTAAACCGTGGTGTGTAGTAGCGGTTAGCGTCTGAACTAGCTCTAGCTGTTGTGTACACTGTTTTAGAGAAAATTCTAGAAAGTTTCATGAAACAGAAATGAGTTTCGGTTAATAGAGACTGAAATTTTCATAGTTTTCAAACTAGAAATTAGAAAGGTTTTAAAACTAAAAATTCTTAGAAATATTCAAATGATAAAAATTAAAAATTGGTTTTCAAAGTTAAAGTTAAGTAAAAAGAGTGTCTTACTACGTGTATTACCTACAAGGTTTTCAATCACCGTCATTACTCAACAAACCTAAAAGCAGTTCTTCTGGACATAGTTCTTTCCATTAACCTACCTCTACAGCTCTGAATCACATTTAAATTCAACCCAAACGAGATCTTTACGAAAACATGATTCTTTATTAAGCAATTTGTCTGCCATTAAGAAGCAACTAACAACATTTAAATAAAAGCATCCCTTCCGCATTCTGCCCTGCGACTACCAAAAACAATAAAGTCACATTCAACAAGACCACTAAGTGAACAGTCGCTGTAAAGCCACAAAAACATTTCAACAACATCTCAAAACAAAAAAGTGTCACTACGGAACCAAGTCCCCTCCCGCATGAAGCGAGTGCTAACATAACGGTTCCCTTTGTCACATTACCGTATTGTTACTTTATGGCGTTACTTACTTTTACTTAGGCCGACATATCTCCGCGCTTACCACAGTAATTGTTTTCTTTCTGTTTCCCTCAGAATTGATATTACCAACATGTTTATGATTACCCAAACTGTTATGAATTACGGTAATGGAAATATAAGTCTTGATGTCTTTTGGTGTTTGTTTTGACTGCTGTTTTTATGCTGATATGTTATTTTAAGAGAAGTGATGGTATTTTTTTTTTATTTATTTATTTATTTCAGAAAAAGTCATTTTTGAAAAAGTCAAGTAAATGTCATAATTAATGCTTATAAAAAAGCTCTTTAATACGACAAAAACAATACTACCATTATTAAATGATGTAACGGTTTACTCACGCGTATTTATCGGGGTAGCCCGACTAGTTTCGCGAGTCGAACGCGGCGGGATCGCGAGTCGAACTTCGACTTCGACTCGCGATCCCGCCGCGTCTGCTCATGATTAAGGACTCCGGTTGGGTCCGAAACTAGTCGGGCTACCCCGATAAATACGCGTGAGTAAACCGTTACATCATTTAATAATGAATCATTCTCACGACAGTTACTATCAAAACAATACTACCTCCAAAAGCAAACTCCAACCTATCAGCACTCAAAACATTCGTGAACAACTCTTACTCGCCTACATTTAACACACTTCAAACAAATGACGACCACCATTGAGACCTATGATTTCACTCACTTCAGTATCTTATTACAAGTTCACTTTGAATGGAGAGCCCGAATACTAGTACTTAGCTAAAGAATTAGTCTTGTTGCGACTTAATAACTTAGATTGTAGTAACGTAGATAGATAGAATATTCTTTATTGCACACCACATAGGTATAGGATTTTATAGAAATAAATAGATAAATGGTGTCGCAATGGGTGGACTAAAAGCGATCTTTTACAGACAACCTTTGGATGGACTGGATTCTGAAGGAGCAACATTAACGTAGGTAGATTAACAAGTAATTGAGTGTGAATTCACATCCTAAAACCTGTTAAAACAGGTTGGTATATAAAGAAAATAAATTTTCCGCTATCATCATCTATTTCAGTATTTTATCACGTATTTCGATCAAGATATCTTTAAATACAACAAAGTATTAATATACTACTTTGTTATCCAAAGCTGCTAGGTATAGAAATAAGCTCGTCTTTGCGTAGGACTTAATCTGAGTGACAAGAAGTGGGAGCAATGTGCTTCTATACTTCTACCCACCCTTGGAAGACACAAGCGTGATGTTACACAAACAGGATCCCTTATGTATGATTCAAAGAGCTTTCTTATAAAACAAGATGAATCTAAGGCAGCTTGTTCACGGACGATTTGTATCTGCAACACTGCATGATATTAAATAATATGTTGAAACTAAACAGTTTTTTGGATTGAACGCACGATCGAATGCTTTAAGCGGACAAAACATAATATAAAATAAAAATACCGAAGACAATATAAACCTTTACCCGCACTACTTTGAAATACCACACATACGCACATATTCACCTTAAATATAAAACAATCTAAATCAAGTCGCTTAATCCGTTCGGAAGCTATGGCATACAGGCAGACAGATACGTCAAGCTTATAACACCCTTATTTACTGTACTACTCGAGCCATTCGAACAAAATAGCACATGACATCTTCACAAAAGATAGCATTGTCCAAATCGCTCAAGCATATGAAATGATAAACAGCATGCCTTTTCAATAAGAAACAATTCGAACAGAAACTATGTCACATGTCTGGGCGGGTGTATGGCAGCCTAAAGGCGACAAATAAGATGATTACTTTACTTCCCCAGCGATGATTAAAGGTCGCGAAGTGAGGAAAATTGTCAGCTCACACGAACACACAATATGTGTAAATGTTAACAGGATGGGAGTGTGTCAAGTACCTGCAGGGAGTAAGAAGGCTCTTCTTACCGAAATTAAGGTCTTTCATCTCAGATAAAATTACTTTATAAGGCATCTGAACCTTGTGGAGTAGTGTCCTTGTTTTGAAACATTTTCTTTTATTATTCATTTTCTGGCACTACGGAAATACTACAGTAGATGGTTGAGAGCTTTTCAAGATTTTTCGAGATAATTAATTTTGTAATTCGAACATAATAGTGGATATTGGAATCTTGAATGTCGAATGATTGGGATCTTGTGCCATTATAATTCACTAATTATTATCGACAATCCATAGAGCTCTTAAAGCTTTTAAGTCCCACTCAACACGTAGCTTTTACCAAACTCTTGAACTAAAAAAAAACCCATTTAATTTCATCAACGTTATTCTTAACAAAAAACAAACAATTTGAATTATATTTATGTTATCTTGAACAAAATAAATTATTTAATTTGTCCTATTAAAATGAGAACAGCGCGAAAAATTGTACGAAACATTTTTTTTCCGCAAACAAATTAATCTAGGCTGTCGGGGTGGCGGCGCCGTCGCCCACGCCCCGCCCACCCGTGGGCTTCTGCCCAGCGACATGAAACAGGCGAATTGGTTGCCATCCGTCTTAATACATCGAGATTACACGTGTCGATTATAGCTTTCGGGTTTTATGGTGACCTAGTGATGTTGATTACATTGCGAGACTTACAGAAGAGAGATGATTAAACTGAGGCTATAATAATATGTTCTCACCCTTAATTATGGTAGCCTTATGATAAAGGAAGATTAATCTATATAATAACGATTCACATTGCCATACTATATCATTTTTTTTCATGTGTAGACACAGTATGGAGACGAGTGGTAAAAGACAGGATTAAGTGCAGATTAGGAGTCACTATTAAGTGATACGTACTTCTTCCAATCATATTTTCATATGAAAAATGTGTAATATGATACGTATGATAAGAGAAGGCATAGCTTTTGAAACTATGATATTTTTTCTACATTTACTGTTTGCATCTATTCTTAGATTTCTATTACCACATTGGTAACAAAAGCCGCGACCCAATTCGAAGGAATAAGGGAAAATAAATAAAACTAGGTCAAGGATATTTTCACTAAAGAAAACACGCCATACACAGGATTCGCGTTTATAAAAAGTTTTTTATAAACCTCCTTGGTTCGTTTTAAAAAGATAAATATAGATGAGAAATGAATTTACTTTGCAAAAAGTACCGTATACGTTGATCAATAAAACTGACTCTATATACGTTTTTATTACGTCATAAAATGTTTGTTTTAATTGATTTGATAACTCTAAAAGTTTTTAATCGATTTTAAAATGTTCGTAAAATTAAAACATTATTAAATTTATAATATGGTAATAAATAAAAGAGTTTTTTTTTGTAACGAAAAACAAATCAACTTGGATAAGGCTGAAAACGGGAGCACATTAATAAAACTTTATCACTCAGTTCTTATTTTTCTTTAGAGGTTACATCAATAATATAATTTGTCAAAAGTGTTATCAGACAAACGTTTTCTATCACTTGTAACATGAAAAGAGAGTTCATCAACCGTAAGTTCTCTTGAAAATCCGTTTCTTTATCTCGTTGATGAAACCAATCTAATACTAAATGGGTCCATCAGACCTAAATCGAGGGTAGTGAGTACACAACACTGAAAAATATATATTCAGCCGGAGTGAAGGCAGTTTTCTGTGAAATCGAAATTCCCCACTTGTTGCAGACTTGACATCGCTACAATTAATCACGGCTCACGTTATAGCCGCTTCAAATCGTCACACAGAAGTTTCACTGCGAACTACGTTAGATGTAATTTTGTTTTGTTGTATTGTACTGTAACTTGCGCTTTTCGTTTATTTTAAATATGCTCAATGCTAAATCTGAATAAAACCCAATTTTAGAGACAGCTATATCTGGGTCTTTTAACTTTTTATATTTGAAACTTTTAATATTTATCAACGCTTCCCGAACTAATGCATTCTTTTAAATATTTAAAGACGAGTCCCACATTAAAGAATTCAATCGTTGTGTCGCGGAGCTTTCACAAACATTCAAGTTAAATGCGGAAAGAAACCCAGAAATGAGGATTTGGATTTAAATAACATGCACAATGAATAACGAGACATATTAAAAAATTACAATATACACAAAACTAGATCTCCAAAAAGAAAGAAAACCACAAAAAAAAAACATTTCTATCGTCACGATACTTCTGCCCCCTCTCTCTAAGTGTGGACTACGTCAACACTACAGATTTAACGATGATATTTCAGTTTTTCCTCCGAGGCGTGTTCTCGTTACGTATCCTGTGCACGCTTGGCGCTTCCACTGTTCCACTGATTTACAACGTCAGCTCGCTGTTTATATTGTCACTTAAAATATTTTTTATAAAAATGTGGAAAAAAAAAACAGCTTGCTGTAATCACTTCTCTTTTATATCAGCGTAAACAAACTTTTGTGTGTAAGCATGTAAACAAACATGTATGTATTTTATTTAAATATAACACAAAAATTGTCGCCAATAAAATCTATTAGTTACAATTTTTATAAAGGTTAAGGTTGTTTAAAATTTGTCTGGCTAAATGACGTCTTATACCATATTTCTCAGAACCACAATAATAGTAATAATGGCTGAAAGCGTAAAAAAAATAACAATACAAATTAAACCACCGCGGCTAATGCAACCAACTTCCCCGAATCGATGCACGCAAACGAACAAAACACACCTGACGTCATAATTAATAAAACTATGTAAACGTGACTAATTAACACTTGATTGCGGCGGAGTGACGTCACTTGCCCCTAAAGCCCCATATAGACGAGGCGAGGATGTCGAGTGAGTTGCGAGACATTGCGCGCAATGATACCAAATTCTTAACACCAGAACGGCGTGGCTCCGTAATGTATTGCAACTCGAACGTAATTTCCGACTCGTTTGAATGAGCCCTAACCGGGCTCAATCACTCTCGTATACGTGAGTACATCGAGGGTAACTCGTCATAATTAATTTCACTTACGTAATATAGGGTTAAACATTAAACGTCATGTGTACCTTTGTTAGGGCTGCCACTTATAAACCGTAAAGGATTTTTGTGGTAATCGAATATATACTTTAAAGTATTTCAGCTAAAGTTCATTAATGTCTGCCAAAATTTACTCACACAATGTTTAATTATTTTTCACCTTAACACGTAGGTTTACAGTTCATTTTTGAATGTAATTAAAATTACCTACGTTTCTTCGTCATATGTGCGCCAGCCCTTCCAGGTAAACGTTGGCTTATTGAGAAGTCGTAGGCGTGAAGGGTAAAGCTATTGTATACCAAACATTGCGGATACTTTGTAATTAATTAAAAGGCCTAACAAAAATAAATTGTTTTGCCTTTCGGACAGCAATTTCAAGCAAATTCTAAATTATATTTTTGTTTAATATTGACCATAACATTTACTGCGGCTTAATAATTTAAAGGCATATTTAGGCAGTGAAGATTAAATTGTAGTACATTACTTCCGACGGTTGATTATGAATGATTCCCAAGCGGCGTCACCCCGCAATGTACTGCAACATGCAATATATTCTCACACCTTA
Organism: Trichoplusia ni; assembly: GCF_003590095.1. Taxonomy (NCBI): domain Eukaryota; kingdom Metazoa; phylum Arthropoda; class Insecta; order Lepidoptera; family Noctuidae; genus Trichoplusia; species Trichoplusia ni. The sequence goes on from NC_039491.1 coordinate 10,607,770, forward strand.
ACCAGCTTCACTACTCCTCATCACAGTATTCAATCCCTTCCTTCTCATATCATCGCGTATTCCGTACATATTTTTGACCTTTCGTTTGAAACACCCACATTCAAATTAACCAGTGCAATAATATTGAGCGTCCCATATATTTATAATAATATAATTACATTTCGCTGTCCCCGTGGTCATTTGTCAGCTGTACGTGTTTCGAATACCACACGACGTCGTAATTAATGGCACAGACGCACAGACGCTGTACTGTAAACTCCATCAGTCACTACTAATCTTAAGCTTGTCGACTTGCCGTCCTTTTCTTATTGAAATGAAAAGAAAGGGACGCGGAAATTTCAAAATAGGTCTGAGCATGTTAGAAATTTTATGAGACATAAAAGGTGTTGTTTTTAAAGAATAATTTCGCCAGGGGGTATTTTTTTCTAAATATCCTGATGGACCTCATTATCTTTTCTACCTAAAATCCATCCCTTCTTCACATTAAAACACAATTTCTGCATGTATGATTGATGCTCCCTATTAAAAAATGCATCCAGTGTTTTTGTTTTCTTATTGTTAAACTTTACATTTCGACTCTGACAGATAGTGTGGGTAAACTTAGAAAGCATTTGTCTTCAAAGTGTAATCTGCTGTGACAGCAGATTCAACCTCTTTTCAAGAAATAGACTCCATATCATCATTCCCCTACCCATATCCCAATTAGTATATGGGGTCGGCGCAACATGTCTTCTCCTTCCATACCTTTCTATCTGACGTCATCTCACAAGAAACATTATTTGCAGCCATATCGTCTTTCACACAATCCATCCATCGTTTCCTTGGTCGTCCTCTTCCCCTATATCCATCCACATCCATACTTAACACCTTCCTCACCACATGACTCTCATTCCTCTGCATAACGTGCCCGAACCATACTCCATACACGTGTATAATATGTTGTAAGGAATCAGGCCGGTAAACTTTACCAAACAAATGAGCAACAACACAGCGAATACTCAAACTGTATGTGTTAATGTTTGTTGAAGTTTTAATAAATACAATTTGTAACAACAATCGTTACACTTGGAGCTCGTTATTTTGAAACATTATGTGTTCGCTACTTCGCGATTTGTCTGTATCGTGATGAATATGGTGGAACAATTAATTAAGCATTTCATTTTTATTTCTATTAATAACATTATGACGTTACTAGGTGTTGTCCACGGGACCGTCCGCTACAAGTCGAAAATGATCCCACGGGAACATAAAATCGGGATAAAACTATCCTTTGAATTAATCCTGGTTATAATCTATACGTATAAATATTTCATTAAGTACTACAATTTTGTAATTTTCGGACCATTTTTTTTTAATAGATCGCTACGCTCTGTCACTGTCTACGCAAGAACAGTTTAAAAAAATACGTTCAGAAGCATATGTAATATGTAAGTAGAACCCGAAATAACCCTACATAGTTTTCAAATAGCCACTTTTAAGTTAAGCAGCAAAAATACGTTTACAAAGAAACAATTTGTTTCAGTTCAAGTTCTCTTTTATGCAACCCACGCTCAGCTGCAGTTTCAATCGTCAAGAAAATTCGAGCGCAGTCATTCATTTGTAATTGTATAGGTGACGAAGTTTCCGAGCGAAGCTTTTATTGCGAAATGTCAAAGTCGAGAACAGTCGCTCTACCTAACACCACCCCTTAAGTCATCTCCTTTTGTGGAAGCGAGACAACGAGCTACGCAATGTATAGCGGTGTTTCTTTTCTACAACTGCAACAGTCTTACTCTAAGACATGGAGCTAAGCCTTCAGAACTCCGAACTAAGTTATGAACGTGGCTTTGTTTGTGAAGTTTAAAGACGCGACGACTGATGAAGATTGGTCGTTATACTTTGGATTTCATTTAAAGTTATCTATTGATGTAACTGATGTTGTTATTGACAAATATGATAATTAATTCTTCACTTACCAATCAAGATCGGAATCCTCATAAATAGTAAACATACCTGAAACAAAAATAACATGAAATTAGAAGTCAGTTTTAATTTTATTGTATGTACCGGATCAATAGCAATCCGGCCGAATCACAATCAATTAGCGAGCAAACGCTATCCTCTTATAAATTCAAAATCTGTACAGGTTAGAAACAGGAATTTAAATGCATGAACATTTATTTGGTGATATAAAACACTGTAAATTAAATTGCCTCACATCCGCAGCGACCCGAGACCCGCGTGCAGTCTACGATTACCGCTCCGCCGCAATATATTTGACAAGCGGTTAACCGATCTAACACCTTTTTGACGATAAACATCCATATACAAACACAGTGTATACTGATTTAAACTGTAGGCAATTTATTCAGTCAAAATTTTAAATACAAGTCACACATTTTAAGTTAATTCATCTCACGTTGGTTTTAAAACGTTATATAAATAAACTCAAATGTTCAAATAAATGATGATGGTGATGAAATATTCTGAGTCAAGAAATCAATTTAAAAAAATTGCATTAAATGTAAGATTTCAGAAAATCTATAAAATATCGTTCAAGGCCTTTTATTCACCAGTTAACATTTTAAAAAGAAATCCCTCCCTCACCTAAACGAGTAAATATAAAACCGAGAATCCTTTAACAAAAATCCATAAATAACACAACGTATTCAAAGCACATTTTCCATGTTTATTCCATCAATGAAAAGCTTAACCAGGTTTAAGTCTATCGCCATTGAACGAGGATTAAAATACATCAAACAGAATGGGATCTGCAAAGGCGTTCGGTGGAAAATTCCCTATAAATATGCATTCGTTGTACAGTAGCCATTGTGCATGAGATCCGATGCGTCGGTGTGGACACGGATTTACAACACGATGTATATTGTGTACAAATCTGTCCTCTCTTTAAAGGATAAAATATTTTGTATGGAGTTTTTTTGGACAGTTCCATGCATTTATGCGCTGGCTTTGACAGCTCGGCCGGACTGTGACGCCGGTGGGAAACTATGAACACGAATTTCATTTGTTTGCCTATGGAATATTTTAGACTCTGTATTTATAGACTCATTTTTTTATTTTTTGTTGGTTCATGTTTAAATTAAGATTTAATGAGCTTAACGTGACCACTCAAACGGAAGAAAATTCTGAATAAATGTGATATTATCATAAATTTGATATGTTGTAAGTCGATGAATAAATAAACGCTGAAAGAGAGTTATTTTAAGGGCTGTCCGCCTACAAGTAGAGGTTATTGAACCGTCGTGCCAGAATTATTATTCAAAGTACGATAAGAGAGTGCTCACTCAGTTTTACATCGTGAAGAGCATACAAGTCATTTAGAATTTATATATCTAATAATAATTTTCAGAAACAGTAAAAACATGACAAGATAAAATTTGACAAAACCGTCAACACTAATGGCGCCCAACGTGGGGCAAGTCAAAAGTTGACCATGCCATCAAAAAAATTTAATATAAGCAAATAATACTGCACCATTGTGTGCTAAAACCTAAAAATCTTACACGAGATTATTAAGAGGAGAGTAAGGCTTCAAGCAACACTTTACATTACATGCGCCCCGTAACGCTAGCTATTATCATAAGCAATGAAACGGTTTATGGGTCAGTCAGCTAACATCCATTTGCCTAAAAGCCCGCGTATACATTACAATGTATATCGGTATCGGTCGGTCAGGTTCCTCGTGCCACTTATGAACTTAGGCGACAAGGAGAGAAAGCACTAAGTAGGTACAATGACGAAATATATATACATATGTAATTAACGAAATAAATCGGTTTTTTATTGCCTCTTCTATTCTATTCTAACCTATCCAGCCCAATATATCCCACACATTTTCGGATAGAAATCGTTTCAGTACAGGCCCATTTTCATTTAAAAGTGAATCTTATCGATATTATACGTCTCCCGGAATAAGATTTCACAAGAGACCCAGACTAAGAACAAGCATTCTTGGATAACACAAATGGTTGTTTTCCGCGAGAAACGAAACTCTCCGCTATCGGTGCAGTCTTTGTACATAATAATCAACTGTATATAACACATCTTAACGATTAACTTAAACGTACTAACGTATAATCCGAATATATTGTTTAAGAAGCTACTTTTACTCAAAAAATAAATACAATGTGTCTCATAATAGGTAATAAGTATAGAAACAAGTTTTAACATTTAAAAGGTCAAGCAGCTGTATTTCCGCCTGCTCTTTCCATACTTCGCATTGACCTTACGGAAGACTTTCTTTATACCTTTGAAAGTATGGAAAAAAATACTAATAACTATCTATTATGGTACAATTTACTTGTCCGACTCTGAAAAAACATTATGAGGCATGAAATTATTTATTCAAGTAATGTCTTAAATATGAAAAGAATAAGAGTTCAAGTCATCGTAAAAAAATAAGAAATGTCTAAAGAAACAAGATTTCAACGTCAAACGTCAACGCTTTTCATTCTTACTGACATATTTTTTTTAGGATTCCGTATCTGAAAGATAAAACCCTCTCGCTAGTGCTCCGCTATCTATCCATTTGACTATGAAACGTAACAGCCGATTTTTCCTCAGGTAACTTGTTTCTGTTTAATAAAAGACAAATTAAAATTGAGGTAAGAAACATTTTTGCAATCTTATTTCTCTTTAGCCTGTTTGTATAGAACCCTCAATGTTCAGTCCGACTCGCACTTACCGGTTCTTCAATTGATTGAAAACGTCCGCACTTTCTCAATTGATAACATTTTCGAAACAAAAAATGGCCCTTGAAATAATGAGACATAAGGAGCAGTACAAACTTTATAACAAAAATATAAATCAGGTATTCATAATTATAATTAACTCTCCCTAATGTCCTTGAAGGTCCTTGGTTTGAAACATCTTGAATCTTTACAATTCCTAATGGAAGTCAGCTCCGTCGCGGCCTCCTTGCTTTATTTGTACTAAAATTGAGTTCGCGACTAATCTAGGTCTCAATGTCAAGGGAACTGGTTCCTTTGCGAGTCCTTTTATACTTTTTGAAGAAGAAATATGTTTAGCCGTGACGTCATCGCGCTTAGTGACAAGATCGCAAAATTTGAGGTATTTGTGATTTTTCTGAGTGCTTTTTAAAGATGTATGTGAGAAGTCATTAGCTTGATTCACGTTTAGTAAGGTAAAATTGGGACTAAGATGTAAATAGAGTTTTAAATTAATTCCAAAATTATGCCACCACCGTTAATTATCAGCTCAAAGATAAAAACATTTTATTCATTCTCTAAGATATTTCTATCAACCTACGCATTTAAGTATCACCAATGAGAAGATCTTGACTAACTCCAGACGTAGGACAAAAAGAAAAAAATCGTGACAAATCCATTTAAAAGCGGATACCTTTTAAATAACTTTATTACTTTTCCGAAGCTCGAAAGCGGACACGAGGACCGCACGTTATCGCAACTATTACCATACGTCCTTGCATGTCCATCCAAAAAACTAAATAGGAATCAATATATGATTATCAAAACAGTGACTAGGCAGAACTAAAGCAATCAGTTTTTCTCTACGCAGCGTTTTTTTGTCATTAAACAATGATTCATGCCTTATCTCGAAAAGGAAACATTTATTTACGGCTATTGTGAAAAGTTGCGCTTGAAATTGTTGAGGAAAATGGGTATTTTATCAGCATGAGTATTTGTTTGTTCAATCACTTGCATTGCTATTATATTTATAAAGGTGTGATTCCCCAATAGAGGAAGCCACAGGAAAGATCTAAGTTGAGATAAGGGAGGAATTGAACGCCTTTAAGAATAGAAAAGCAAAAAAAGTAGTCAATTAGGCATTAGCCTGATAGGTCAGTTTGAGTCCAAAATAAATTATATCACTTAAGAATAAACAGCTTTTGCTATAGATATTTGGGGTACGAAAAACATTGAAAAGTCAACCCTATTTAAAGTACCTATTTAAAGAACCCTATTTCTGAATAAACGAAACGACCTTTGCACTTTCACTATCTATATTTCGACATTTCTGTAAATTGGCGTTGAAGTTTTCCGATAATTTTATACAAAGAAAACAAAAATAGAATAAAATTTTCCGATAGCAAATTTAAAAATACAATAACGAGATGCGGGCAGCACAAACAGGCATTAAATCAAACAAATTAAATATAAAAACAATAAAGAGAACAAAGTAGAATAATTCTTCAAACCCACACAGATAGAAGAGGAAATTGCTTCCATAGACCACGAGTTACGTCTTCTGACTTGTGAACTACGAGTGGATTGTGGCTGACGTCTGCTCGCCATTTGTTACTCCACAGTTAATATTATTTGATTAGGTTCCAGATTATAAACTTGGTAATTTAGAGTCGGTTTGTTTTGTTTCGCTTTCTGTAGAAGGTTATTTTCTTCTTCCGACTTATATAAACTAGTAGATATCTCGGTAAACTTCGTATCGCCTTACAGTCCATGCAGACAAAAATACAAAACTTAGATACTTTTTGCAACTATTCCATATTTTATCGCCGTTTAAATGTTTCCTGGAGTTCTACAAACATTTCAAGACTAAGATTTGTAAAGTCGGTTCAGCCGTTCTCGAGTTTTAGCTAAACTAATTAACAGCAATTTATTTTAAAATAAAAATATTTTTTCTAGAAGCTATCGTCCAAATATGAAGGTTTGAATTCAATAGAAGAGATTCCAAAGTGGAAAGCTATCAAATTCCTCCTAAAAATCTGCCTTGCAGAGTTTGAAAGGTTAGATAAGTCGTAAAAGTATTGCTACAGAGATATGGCCACAGCTGTCTCGTTACACATAAGTGTAAAAAGAAGGTCCCATGAAGTGCATCTCTCGTAGCAAACTTTGGAATAAAATTTTTACTAAGAACCATCATAAGAAGAATACGTAATTTCTAAGTAAATACAAAACGGTATGAACGTCAAACCAGTCAAAAGCCTAATACGTCGATGTGGTCGGCGGCGCGCGTCGCTCACAAAGGGCGGGCTGCGCCGGCGCCGCACCGCGCTACTTACGCGCTACGCTCTGCGCACGCGCACCGCCTAGCGCCGGTTACCGGGCCTACCGCACAGTTACGTCTGTGGCTTGTTTACATTGTATATTGTTGTGTCTACTACTGTTAGATTATTTGATATGTCTAGACGGTAAAAGTTGTTGCGTAAATTGTCAATGAGGAATTTAATTGCTATACTTTACATTCAAGTTAATATCTCCTGTTCTATCTTTTTCAGAAGACAAGAATATATCATAAACATTTCAAGGATCTAAAGCAAAGTTAATTATTTTTATTACTTTTTCAGAACACCACCTCTTTCTTGAGACAGCTGATAATATTTATTGTAAGAAAAAGAAATTGAAAATTACCGTCTGGAAATTCTCATTTCAAAAAAGCATAAAACAAGTTATCAATCTATAATTACCTCTTTACAGCAAAATGTCTTTTAAATTAATTAAAAATACTCTATTACTGGTCGTCGGTGAACCATCTTACATAAGGTTTCCAGAACCTTTGCGGTCCTTAATTAAACGGAGGAGACGACGCGAGTCGATAATTGAAAATTTTATCCGATACCGCCTTGCCGCTACCACTACATGTAACGGTAAGACCGTTGCAGTTCGTAAAGCCAGATAGCGCTATACATGGCGCAGAGCGGCGTCTCGCTTCCACAACTGTAACTTTTTTTCTTAAGGAAAAGGTGTTGGTTAAAGCTAGCTACGAACACGCGACTTATTTGTCGATCTGACGAGAATTCTGCTGAATTCGCTCATATAGACTACTTTTGGTGTGCAATTGCTTCATTATCTAAGTAATAACTGGATGTGTACATATTCGAGATATTATCTTTTTTATTCCAAACCAAAAGAAAGGGGAAAAAAGGAACCCTACTATATCGAAGGTATCGCTGATCATATATTTATAATTCCGCTTTAAAAACAAATACAATATAAATGATATTCCTCCAACATACAATGTTGGAGGAATATCATTCAATCCCTAATATCTTCAGAAAAACATATTTAAATTAAATGACAAACATTTATAGTGCAATTGCAATCCGCATCGGGATATATGATGAATGGTAAGCAATAACAGATCGTAGCGAACGATGGAATGAGAAAAAGTCGCAAAATGTAACATTTTCAAATCGAATACATCACCTATGAATGATCGCGTTATGAATGTTCGTGTGAATGTTGCATTTGTGCGTTTTCACGTCGGTTAGTGGTCGACATTTTATGGCTTGCTTTAAATTAGTTTTGCTTGTTGCGTTTACTTAAAATAGATGAATGTTGAAGAAATTGATTATGGATTCTGTAATAGTAACTGTGGAGGATGGAGGTGGGAGTTTGAGGTAACATTTTCAAAAATAATATGCTTATTTAATATTTACTCTCGAAAATTATTTTTACTTAAAATACTAAGTACCGTATACATTGTTATGTCTGAAGAAAAGGTTCGATTCGAAAACCGCAAACATTGTTACATAAGGCATTTTTAAGTCTATGAGTAAAAATTACTCTAAGATTTAACATATTTGATAACTTTAAATATTATTTATCACTGAATTTATATACGGTGTGTTCATAATAAAGCGGTCAGTTACTCGCCAGTCCCCACTATGTAATAGCTCTCGAGGTGTCATTAAGTTAATAATACCATCATTAGTCGACTTCTATCGCAAGTAAAGATTTTTAATAATAAAAATGAAGAAAAAACTGTTGCGTTTTAAAACATAATTTTATTTACCAGGATTCAACGTCTAAATATGGAAGTAATATGTCTCCATTGAAAACAATGCAATCCGTTATACTCGCGACAAATTGTTGGTCATTGAACAAATCATTGAGAGAACAAGAAAAAAGTACAAACAGAAGCATTTCAGTACCCATTCATTACACGAAGACAGTAACGCCATCTATCCATCGGCGGAGACAAGCTGTGACAGTTCGATGAGAAATGAATAGCGGTCACAATTCGCAATAATAATAAATGATTGCCCGATCCAAAGACAATGCAATAGCATCTTGTTAACCTATCACAAATACATTAGCTAAAATGATAGATGACTTGTACGATGATTATTCGCAATTTATAAGTTGCTTAGCGAGGTTGTGATCAGATCCGGTGATGAAACGACAATGGAACGTTACGGTTAATGTGTTTTGTAAGAAAAGCACTTTAGACCAAAAACTTAACTACAAAAAGAAGGGTAAGTGTGCCTAATAAAAAAATGTTTTTTTCAAATGACAAATTAAGCTCACCAAAATTAACTTCTATTTGAATGACTAAAGACCAAAATTATTTACTCTCTTTGCTTTTCAATTATTACAAAAGAAACATAAAACTAGATATAAAGCAACAAGAACATCAATAAGTACAAATCAAAGCTCATAACTTGTGAAGATACATTGCAAAATGCAAATGTATAAACAATAATGTTTTATTCATGAACATAAATATTTATAAACAGAACCATCAATCATTTTATCAAGAGCTGACAGCCTCCATGACTGACTCTATACATCCAACGTTACATGGAACAAGTGCTATATATGATGTTCAAACAAACTGGGTCATACACACTGACCTTTCGAAGGGACTGACAGTGCCATACCTCGCCATAATGCAAACCATTCTAAATATAAAAACGGATATAAACTTGCGCATCAAACGTTGGAATAATACAAAGTTATATTTGCGGTTGGATACAGCGCTACTGATGCTCTTTTTCTACCAGAACCGATCATTTCAACGTTAATATTTACTTAGTTCTATTTTTCGCCGTCGGTACAGATATGTTTGTTTGGTGCTCAAAGCAAGAGGGTTTGCAAAACAGTGTTGCGCCAGAGAACGATCTCTCCGCATTCCGCGGATGGCAGCCTTGACGGCTGAACACTCTGTTCGTTGTGACTGCACTTTTAGATGCATCCGACACGAAGGCGAACTGCCTTTATAAACATAAGTATTAAGTAATATCAATTCGCACGTCTCTATTTAACGAAAGGCGAATGTCGGTTGATGTTTGGCGAAATTTCTTGGGTGATTATATGTACATTGTTTCAATTCATTCTTTAGAGTAGCCTATTATTCCTAACAGAAAATAAGCGATGTGAAATTCAAAGCCTCATTAAAATCACAAGTTTTTATGTCAAATAGGACCGTTCTTCAGGCATTTTAAGAACGTTACAGTCTCATGACTGTAATAATATAATATAATATAAAATAAAAGCACCTAGAGTCATCTCTAGGTGCTTTTAAACATTATAGCCTATCATTTCGGCAAATACAATAACAAAATCTCTTTACACATGGTCGTTCTTCCATCTATTTATTTTCTAACACACTCTCTTAATGCTCAAACAGTTAACTCAAAAACACCTGACACTAACTCATGACGTCACAAATCAACTCATAACAATCTTCGCGTCCCAAAAACCTTAAAACATCGCAATCATAATCAATCAAACATTACCTACTGAAACACTAAAATCATTTACCGAGTACTTACCTACGTCATAATAACCAGTGGTAGAAAAAACCCGCGTGTCATCCGCGCCGGTCACGTGACCCGGCCAAGGTCTTCAGTAAACTTGTTAGAAGTTCCCCCCCTCACCCCCCCTCATTGAGCCCTCATTATGTAAGACTTCGTTGCATGCGTCCTACCATAACAATGCATTATGAGTCATATACGACAGGTATAACCTGACCTGTATGCAAAACAAATTGCTTAAGCTTAAAGATCAAAGTAAACTGGTGTTCTATCTTCAGTCGCGCAAACTTACAGTTGCGGTCAAGTGTTAGGATTTTGTACTTTACTGTGTGGTAATAGGGGTTGGTGTGGCTGGTAATATGTTGCGTGGGTGGATGCAGCGTGCGTAAGATCGTAACTGTTGATGCGTAAAATGTAGAAATAGGTACATGACAAGACCGAGACTGAATATCGTTGTAAATTGTGTTGATTTATGATGAAATTCTCGTGTTGTGAGGTAAATTATTTAATTGTGATCGGTGAACATCTGTTTACAATTGATTTCATTTCATTAATTAGATTGTAAGATGTTTAAACATTTCTAACCTCCATCTTCGTAAGATTTTCTCCAGACTTTCTTTTTAAAATTTCCGATTATTTATGCAGTTAGCCTGAGCTGAGTCTTGATTTTTCAGTCTGGAAAGCCCTTTACTTCATCATCCTATTACAGCCCAGAGAGCCGAAAGTGACCTAATACATAAAGCAGTGGACCGGGCTCTATGGCATACCTTAAGGGAGGCCTATGTCCAGCTGCAGGCTGTTTACTTACCAACACTTTTCAAAAACCGACTTTAAGTTTTAAAGCTTACTTAAAAAAATCTTTGTTAAATACGTTTACAACAATGACGAAATCGATAGACTATGTAATCTAATGTCTTAGTAAGATCGAGACGATTAGAAAATAAATGATCACAAGACCGACACCGTAGCATAATTTCTAAGTAGTCTTGCGTCAGACGAAATGAAGGGGGAAAGAAATGACCGTAATGATATAATACACTCTATTACAGATCTGTACCCTGTAGGGTATTGATGTATAGGTAAATGTAGAGATATCAGTACTTTTTGCTTTTGCAAGCATACCTGGAAGAAAGTTTAATCTGGATCTTTGTTGGTAGTATTGTAAGTCAAAACGTAAACGCAACGTAAACTTCTATATCTGTATGAACAAGGTGCAAGATAATCTTACTGTTCATCCGATTACACTTGATAAGGTAAAAATATTGCTTCGAAAAAAAATGAAAATTAAGGGTACAAGAAAACATAGTACAAAAAATAACATTAAAAATAGCGCAAACATACAATTTTGTTAATTGAATAGTGCAAAGTCTACAATTGAATTGTAAATGAATCATTTAAAAAAATTTAATTAATAAGGTAAAAGGGCTTCTTTATTAAAAAGATAAGCTATAACATTAACAACCGGTACATTCACTTAATATCGGTATTCGTGTTAACTGTCAGTGAGCGCAATTCACTCAAAGGTTAAAATTTTGGTATGCGCGAGCATGCGTGTTACTTGGATCAATTGATAACTTGTTAACAAATATACTTTATTTAAACTAAGATTTTGCCTTAAATATTTTAAAAAGATATTAAAATACTTAAAAACAAACATTAAAACAACGAATACCACCAAAATATTGAAACTTGGTATATCCCAGCCAATCCCAGGGGAAACGATTGACTATCTTGGAATCCGCAACTAAATGAATGAGAAATATGATCTAGGAGGTGTAAAAAATCCAAGAGTTGTAATTTCAAAACTAATAGGATAAATAAAGGTAAAGGAAACAATTTACCTGTAAGGAATTAACCCATAACCGCAGAAACCACCACTCACCTCTCATATTATTATATCTCTATTGGTAATAATATTGTAAAGAACTTAGTTTTCCAAAAAATAACTAAAAATTCTAAGAAGTGTTACAGGTATTCTGTTTTACCAACTTCTCTATCCTGCCCATAGTCACAATACTTCAACTATGTAAGTGTTCATACATGACTCACGGTTCAAGGGAATGGTTATTTTTTCTTTAATTGTAGCTTTTCGATTTCAAAGTACTTCATTTGCTGGAAGATTCACCTCCATCATTAAATCCATCGTTTTCATCCGAAACCTCTTAAGTCTTAGAAGTCGATATATACTGTCAACTTACTTCATGAAGTGAAACCTTTCAGTGCTCACACAAGAAAAACCAAAGCAGCTTTTATTTTTCTCTCCAGTAATTCTGACACTTCGGAAATGTTTCAAAAATGGGAATCCGATTTCCCCAACATTTTGCCAACCAGTTATCGTACACAGCAAATAGATACGAATTCTGCTGAATCGAGAAAATATATTTCTTGAGATATTTTTCATGAGAAGTCTGACGTATTTTATGCTCTAGCAATATTATATTGCTCAGCCATCCGCTAGTCAATACAGCTTTTAAGACGTGACAAAATAATAGAAACTGACTCGTGAATCGAGCTTTTGTAAAATATTGACTTGGTAATCCTAGGAGTCCTACTATAAGATTTGAGATTCCTAAAAATAACATCTAATCATTTGTTAACATAATCAAGGCCCTTATTCTAGTTAACGTCTGGAAAAAAATCTCTATAAGTTTAAAACAAACTTCGTCTACTTAACGGGCTTAACAACATACAAAAACCTATAAGCCGCTAGACAAACAACAGATTAAATTACCTAAAATGAGAAAAAAAAAAACAACTTTGCCGAATACCTAGACAGCTAGCGGTTACCAATCTCCCTCGATCACCTTTCGATTACTACACCACAATGTCATTACGTAACGAATAATGAACAATAACAATCGTATTACAAGACAAATACAGCTTAATTAAATGTATATTTTGGTGTTTTGTTCGAAAATTACTTATCTTTTAGGTGATACTTTCGAAACGATATAATTTCTTAAGGAGGAACCGACGGACTCCTAAAATTAGGTTCGTATTTTAATTCTGTTATTTATGTTCTTCATTTATGTAGGATACACGTGTCTCAAGTTTTAGGAGAAGTCGCGTGGGATTAGCAGCAAACAAGAGAGCCAAGACAGAAATGTTAATTTCAGGCTGAAAAAACTCAATGAAGAAAAATATTTAAATTAGCCTTTGCCTCTCAAGAAGAATTTACCAACCAATATATTTCATTCACAATTATCTTTACAGGGAATTCTGAAGCGAGTTAAGCAAACACGTCATTTATAACTAATATTAATTAACAGAGTATAGGACACTTGTGCTCTACTTATTTACCATTACAATAACTCCAAATTGCCCAATGAACAATCCAAACACTTGAAAGTCAATGCAAAGATCTGGAGGTTTTCGTTAATTAGTAAACTTCTCAAAGGGATCTGAGGCACGCACTGAATTGAAGAGAATCAAGTGGGCTGTTATTATTCATCGTTGACTTTATAATTTGTTTTGTAACATCAACTGGGGCTATGGAAATTGCCAAGGAGCTGGGAAAAAATATTCAGAAACTTGACGCCCGTAAATAGATTTATGTTGAAACTAATTTTCTCTTGAGTGTGGATACGAAGGGTGCCGTTTGGACCGCGACTTAGTGTTCGTTATATCGTCGCATTATAATATTCATGAAGACACAATCTGTTTCGTTGTCGCGATCGTGTAAAAATAGCCTTCATCCTCTTTCCATGTCGGGGGCGGCTAACAAAAATGATCTTGCCAATACCTTCTTTTTGGTTAAACGGGAAAAATATTTATGTAGCCTTTTTAAAGCTAAGAAGACTTGAAACACTTGGAAGAAGAAAAAAAATTACGGTATTTAAACAAATAGGACTGATGTGCCCAAAACCTTTAATATTAAATTTTACGTTGTACCTACATTGTCGCCAATTAAAACTCGCCACATAATAATGCAATTTAACGACTATTTCAGTATTAGCATAATAGGTTGCTGCGTTAGTACGCGAGACAAAATGTCACTTGATTAGCGAGCGGTCAATGTGTTACAAATTATATCATTCGTACGCTTATTTCGACAAATCGCCCACGAAATAATTAGCGCCCTAAGGTTAAGTATTAAATAAGGTGCTTAGTATGTGTAAGACGTGTACCACCAAGTGTGAGATGAACCAGAAACTTAATAAGAAGTGCATGTACATTGCTAGCTTATTATAAGCAGTTACGCATATCTTAGTGAAGGATTTTTATTTGTTTTATCAACCCCCCCCCCCCCCCAAATGTTCTTGGTTTGTGTCTCACATTCAATCTCTTTCTATTACTTTTGTTATGGCGATTGAGCTGTTAATTCATTATAAACAAAATAATTAGCAAACACATGTAACATAATAACTTTATCCACTCAGTAACCCAATCAACATAGATATTCATCTCCAAGTCAAGTCAACAACATTTTCCGACGCACAATGTTTAAGTGTTTATTTAATTACCTGCACTCGCTATTCTAGACACACCGTCACCTCTTTAACCCGCTGCTTTAACTCGAATACAAACACTCCGAACGTTAAATAATAATAAACCAACGCCCTTTTCTCGGAACATCAGCGGAGAGCGGTATAGGGTCCTTCACATTTATGCAACAGGTACCGCAAACATACAACTCGACTCCAAAATATCAAGCACTACTTTAAGTTCTAGTGAACAAGGTTTAGAACCCCGTGGCAATGAGTTTTGTGCCCGTAAATGTAATGTTGTTACAGCTGTAATATTTTTTGATGTCACTATTAAAGAGTAGCAGGATAAGGTTTGTAAGGATGACGTCAGTTGTAATCAATTAGAGATTGTAAAGGTGACAAATAAGTAAATTATCGTCGTCATAATTTTAGCTTTTCGATAAACATGCTTGATACAAGGTGTTTGATTCAAACCATGGTGAAAAATGATCAAGTTTCTAATAAATGTTCCAGTGCTAGACAAAGACTCTTTCAGATACGGAGGAAAAAAACACGTTTGCTTTTGTATTATATAAAAATATGGTTAAAAATGGTTCTGCACGTGCAATACTTCAAACAAATTACAACAGTTCAATATAAAATTTCACTAATAGGTACTTTTTAAGTTTAAATAAACTGGAATATTTACTTAACACTCAAAACTTTCAGTACTCGTGTTGAAATACCAAATTACTGAAATACTATTTCATTAAACATTCCTCCTATCACACCGTAGTCGAATATAAATCGAAATAAATGTAACCCAAAATAATTCAATTAAAAACACAACAGAATCACTTGTTCCTTTTCCTGGCTGTATTAGTTCCCCACTTTACTCCAAGATACAGCTAATTATTCCAGGGTGTGTTAAGCTACATCATAGGCCTACAGGAGGTCTAAAACCAAGAAGAATAAGAATTTGAACATAGTCTCTGCGAGCCAGTCTTTTTATAAACAGAGATAAAGAGAGAAAACCAGGCCTTATCAAATGAAGCCGCATAAACTTAAAAAATAAATGCGTAAACATTAAAATAATAAGCATTATACATCATACGCAGTAGTACAAGTGAAATACATAATGAGTATGAAACACGAACATTAGAAAAAAGACAATTAAATGCAAATCTGATGACCTCGACAGTTACACGACAGTGATACGGACACGACGCGAGTGATATACGACGGCGTAATGGATTCAGATAGAAAGCGATACTGAATCATAAATAATAAATTGGTTACAATGGAACAAGTGTAATGGAACATTGTAAGGAACAAGTGACTTATAGCCATTCGTTTTGTTAAAGATTTATCGAGTAATGTCATTTAGTGCAACATTTCCAGGTATTTTTTTTTATTTGGACTAATAATCTTAAGTTGGTGATATCTTCCTACATATTTTTCTTTTCTAATGTAAGAATGTAAAAGCAGCACTTTTCTGTATCTGATCAGCTCCCTAAGAGTTTAGCATTATCTACCTGTAATAGGTAGTAATGAAATTGAGGTTAGAAGAATTCTGAATTAATTTTAACTTCACAAAACTACGAGGTATTGAACCATTTCACATGGTTTCACTTCCAAAAAGTAATCTAAAAAACTTGGTCTAATTTTGATACTGACGAAACCTGCAGTAGTATTTCGTTTTAATTAAAATCAAAGAAGAATCCATCAGATTACTATTTAACAAACATATATAACAACAAAATGGAAACTTACAATGCTTAAGTTAACGGGGAAAAATCGAACGTCAGTGGATAATATAATTGCAATGTAAAAAGGGCAAAAGATAAAATAACTTTGTAATTATAGCAGAAAATATGCAATAAATGATCACAATTCTACGTATCTGTGGGGCAATTCGTCGCAAGGAATTTGTCATTATGCGAGTAATTTACATTACTCTTTGTTTTTATTTTAAGTATTTATACGTCACTATTGTTGAAAAGTAAATTTCTTGGAATACTCGTAACAGTGACACAAAGTGTTATAAATTCTTGACGATCTTAACAGATTACATAAAACACTCAAAACGCCTAACGCCACATTTTAAAATATTACTATTATAATTGTGGAAACATCATATTACACTACAGGGTCATATATAGCGTCTCTCTTCCACAATTGCTAAAATATTCGTTTTATCTGTAATAAACAATCACAGTCATATTTGTGTCCAAAAACTAGGGCTCTTTCAAAGTATTTCGAAACCTAAGTTTCAGAACAATAATACAAACTACAACAGCATTAATTTCCTAGTTCCTCCCATTCGAATTTATAAAGTACTAAGCTTAAAATAGAAAACAATAGGTACCTCGTAAGACTTGCTAAATTCCTAATTAAAACGACAATTGCTGGCGTACCTAATTACTTCAATGCTCATTGAGTTTTGCGTTGTATTAACAATAAAAAATAAATAAAGGAAACTTGAGAATAAATACACGCGGTGATGTCAAATCGTGTCGAAGATACACACGATTATTAAAATCTTTTTAATATAAATGCATTTCTCTTGACATTGACCCGTTATCAACTCCGTTCTATACATTTTTATTTATATACCTATGACTAAGCAATTAAATATTATTCGTTCCAATTAGTACACGCTGATATTTGAATTAAAATTAGACCAATTTTACGGTTATAAATATGATTATACGTAAAGAAACAGCCGATTAAGTTAAACAGGTTTCTAGCTCAACCATTGTTAAGCCTTTATGTTAACTACATAAATAAATTACGTAATCATACTAAACTATGTGTTACTAATCGTAACAACATAAACGGCACAATTTAAATAACGATCGTACCTAAATTATTACTATACGAGCAAGCTTAAGTTCGAAAACATTGTTTATAGGAAAGGCAGACCAAAAAAACCTAATTTATACGGATTTTTTATTGAAAAAAATTACCGTAATATCGTCGAGAACGAAACAGATTACGCTTCGGTGTGACAGTCAGTCTTATGACAAACACTAATGTGTATACATTTTGTGACATATTAATAAAATTAAATGAATTGAACGGTAATAAACACGGACGCTTTCACGAGTGGGCAACCGATGAAAATATATCAATGATGATCTTTAGAATTGTAGGACAAAAGTTATCAATTCTGATCTTATTTATGATATTGTTATATTTGTGAAGTGAAAGTTAATCCAATCTTAAAACCGGCTGTCAATTTTATAACTGAAAAAAATCACTGACCGAATTGAAAACCTTTTCCTCTTTAAATGAGTTAAAAATTAAACAACATGATTAATTTTTCATGCCTATTTCAAAACTAGAATTAGCGGTGTGACTAGGTATTTTTTTACAGCCTGAGAATATACGTTCTTTCATCGATTACGCTCAGTTTTATATTAAAAACACATCATCCGTAAAAAAATCCCCAGCTCCGAAGCTTTACTAAAATATCACTAGGTATCTTCAATCTCGAGGCACATCAGATGTGTTCCATACATAAGGCACTCCTGGTTTTATTAACTCCTAATTGAGACAAGTCTGTACTTGTAACAAACCACCGCAGTCCAACCCTCGCGGGACTCTAAACGTCCTAGCCGTGATATCAGAACAATTTTCTCTCCAGACATCTCCTATTTATTTACATTAAGATAACAATCGCGCAACACAAAACATATTCTATTACCAGCTTCATAAAGTACAAAATTAGTTGTCAATGTTCTGACATATTCTCCGACATGTCCCCAGAGAAATTTCCACTCTATTTTTCGTTGGAAAAGGTTGTTTTTACTTTGAGTACGTATTGTTTGAGGTCAGTGGAGCAGTCCCACACCCTTGGTAGCAACAGGTTCTATTGATCATAGCGCCATCTACTGTAATAAGGGTCGCAGAGAGTTTGCTAGCTGCCAAGATTGGAATAATTGTTGTTGGAAACTGTTAAGTGGTATATAATTGTAAGGAAACTCGTGATAGGCTTACGTCAGCAATGTAATTGGGAAAGGATAAGTTTAGTATGTTACGTCTCGTAATTAATCACGATATGACATACATAATGCTTTGATTTGGATTACTACTGCGTCACTACAAAAAACCGAACACAATTCGCACTTGTCATAAAGACAGCTCTCTGTAAAGTACATTATTGGCCTACATTTCTATCAAAACACATCCAATTTCTTATCACATTTACAACCATGATACATCCAATTATTTATCCATTAGGACACTTACATTTATCTCCTAACACATTTTAAACCATGTTTGATTAACAATAACGGGAGTTAAAAGCTGATAACACCACACTTGGCGGATTCATGTTGACTATGAGTTACTTATCTAATAATAGAACTGATAAAGTTATCTTTAGAAATAATACAAAAGGATAATTTATAGAACACTGCAATATGGATACAATTGTGGAGGAACGTTAAAAAATTGCGAAAGAAAGTCAATTTTGCTAATGAATTACTAGACGAAGCAAAAAATCTAGCAGGATTGTCCGAAACAGTTGTCCGCGGTCTCGGTATATATATTATGCAAAAGGCAAAGGATGGAATATGAGTGGGTTTAAGTCGGTATAAGTCTGACACACTTTTATGTTCTACCCAAAAGTGGGAGGAGTAATTCGGCGAATTTCCATACCTAAAAAAAGCAAGCAAAAAAATAATTCAACTACATTTTCAAACTCTTGAATGTACACTTCATTTTCGGTGCTATAGTAATACCAAGAAACTTAGTTAACAAAAAAGTCAACTAAAGTAGACAACAAGAAATAACATAGAAAAATCCTTTACAGAGGTGAGTCAAGGGTGAAAACCTAAACACGGTAACGATTCCAAGACTTGATCTATTAATGTACTTCGATATATCCCCTCTACCCAATCTTGTTGACTTAACAATTAACACCTTCCTGAGTTTCACCAAACCCAAAAAAAGACTGACAATAACTTTTTATAACAATCGCGTCAATAGAGTTCTAATTACGACAATCACTCGTCAAATACCACGATTAGCGGGTCACGAACATTGGGGCCAGTGTTTGAACAAAATCACAACTGTTTGTCCAAACCATTGCGATTATGTGTATGAAAATAATAACGTGTATGTGTGTATGCTTAATAATTTGAGGGTTTTTTTGTATCGCGTGATTATTTAGCAGATGTTTTATGTTTGTGTATTGTGCATTGTTTGTTTGAAACTGATGGATAAATATGATAAATCATATTTGCATGCCTTTATTTACTTACAGGCTTGTCCTTCAAGCGAATGATATAAAAAACTCATGGTCCAATTGAGGGTTCCAATCTAGG
Source organism: Trichoplusia ni (assembly GCF_003590095.1). Taxonomy (NCBI): domain Eukaryota; kingdom Metazoa; phylum Arthropoda; class Insecta; order Lepidoptera; family Noctuidae; genus Trichoplusia; species Trichoplusia ni. The sequence goes on from NC_039491.1 coordinate 10,627,986, forward strand.
TGAGAGACTTAGAAACACACAATAAATATGGTTTAGAAAGAGGCCTATTCTCAAAATTGAGAAGGCAAAACCTGTATTATGGTAATGATATGCATTGAAAATGAAAGTACTGGTTCTTTTGCATTTGCATTTTTTTGATGTTTGATCGAAAATATTTATTTTAAGCTTTAATACTTAACATACTAAGGCTGAAACACGATAACCATAATAAACCACGCAAAACCAAGGCCACACAAGATTTAATAATCCAAGCGATCCGCGTTAATTTCTCAATCAACAATTACTTCTGAAAATTTAACAATATAAATACATAAGCAACATGAATTATAAATCGTAACACTTTTGATCACGAATACCCTAATCGTACCTTATTAAAGGCTTTGAAGGCTGAATGCGTGAATTTAAGTCGATTTTTTCTTGTTATTTTAGTAATTTAGTGTTGTTTAAACATGGCTATAAAATACATTGTTACAAGGTAATTTGCACCAATTTTTTTCTTATTTAGAATCAGCGAAATATTCTCAAAAAATAAGAAGAGAATTCAAATTAAAGGAGGTTTTACTCTTTAGTTTCCATGTCGAAAACAGCTGTTATAACACCACATCTAATCAAATTATCATACCGAACAATGTATTTTTTTTATAATTCCAATAACAAGTGAAAGTAACAATAGAAAACTAACAACAACGTCATTGGAAATACATAAACAATACACGAAATATTATCGAGTGTCGCATCGGCGCGACCTTGACAATGTCACGGTTGCGAGCACGGTAATAGCCCCCCGAGCGACGCCTGCGCACTTGTCAACGTACTGGAAATGTTTCAATGGAAATTGTTACAACATAACTATGGCCACAGCATGGGATGTTTTCATCTCATATTAGGTAGTTTCATGAGTCAGTCGGGGAAATAAACGGTTTGTTTTTTGGAGTTTCGTATCAAAAAAAAGGAAAAAATTCAACTCTGTATCCACCTGAATGGCAGGCTTTATCTCATGAGGCATATATGTAGTTAGATAGCTGAAAGTTTCACAGATCACAAATTCCTATTTTATATCGCTATACCGATAAATACTAAGAATTAAGATCAAGGTAAAGCACGGACTTAAATTTGATGGGTGACTAACTTTGCTTGCTATTTTTATTTTGCCCATTTGTACAGAACCCTCGGTGTCGCGTGTCTGAAACGCAGTTGATGTTTTTTTTTTACATTTGTGGTCAGGTAAAAATATACTTCGATTATGATGACAATAGCATTGTCATTTGCTACTATTATTTTACATAGGGTGTTCAAAATTGACGTCGCAACACAACAAACTTGAAACATAATATCAGTGCTCTAATTTCAATAGGTATTTTACCAAGTTGTTTATTGAGGTCGTAACACGAACCGAAGCTAAAATTAAACTTTCATAAGGTAAATCAAATTTTATTGTAAGAGATTATCAATTAATTTTATTTTTCATTTCACACCACACGTCATTATCAAAGTTATACGCAACTAGAGGCTTTCGTCTAGTGTTAGATCAAATATTATCCCTATCGTATCAAACATACGACTTATATTATCATGGTGTAATTTAAATTGTTGTTAATAACTGCTATTGCCGACGCAATTCTTAAATTTTAGTGAGAAGCAATTTTAATGTGTTATAATTATTGTATTTAACCAACACGTTCATGTGGCGGTAGCATCTAATTAATTGTTGCACTGTTACTGCACTGTTAAATGAGATAAAATGAAACTTGAACTGTGTGCAGTTGCTGCTTTACCAAGTAAAAAAATGTCTATGACTGAATAAGTCGATTGGGGTAAATAAATAAAAGGAAACAAATGCCAGTCGGGATACAGCACACCTTTCAACCTTACAAATGCAGTATCACTCCTTAAAGCATGACCCACTTAATAAGATGCCCAAAGTTTCTGACTACCTGCATACAGAAGAACTGATGCACTGCCACCATAATTTCTACGTACTATAATAAAAAATTGTTTTGGATATCATCTCTTAAAAGCACAGAAGAAGCACCTATAAATTTTATTATTATAGTATGAGAGGATCAAAAAGATCCCATATTTGAGTAAAAAGGATAATATAGGACAAGCCCGCCAAATTCTCCCATCATTGCAACCCCTGTAAACCAGGAACAACAATAACAACCAACAAAAACCACCCAGCTCTAGCATCTTGGAACCCGCATCGAAACTTATTAGCAATTATAAATAGGAGGAGGAGGAGGCAAAAATCTTCCACTCCCCTCCAAAGCAAGCGGGACTTATGTTAAACGTCATTACTATCCTATAAAAGGCTTTCGCAAAACTATTGTTTTAATTTACCAAATTACCTACTATATAAGCCGAAACAACAACAGTGCTCAGGTGTCAACGCGCCGGCGCGACAGCGGGGAGAGCGGTGCGCGGGCGCACGCGACGCGCGGCCTTGTGCGCAGTTCCGTGAAAGGCGATCAGCTTAGCTAACACCGGTGTAGGGTTGCTGCTCCTATATCTGTTGTAGCCGAATATTTTTTAAGGTTTTGCGTTCGTAGAGGGTAAATATGGAACCTTATTACTGAGACTCCGCTGTATGTCGGTCTATCCGTCACCTTCATATGATAGGTGACCGATGAAAAGAGATTTTTTTTGTATTTTTTTTTTTAATTTTTCTCTTGCATACTAACTCATTAAAGTGAAGAATAAATTGTATTACATACACGGAAAAAGTATAGTAATATATATTTTAATTGAAAATACTATTAACTTACATCTACGTTTATGTTACTTTGAAACCTTCATATAAAAAATGACAATTGAATAACTTATAGCAAGTAAGCAAGTACATAATTTGACAAAAGTGAAATAGTATAATGAAAAATAACAATGAAGTATTATTAAAACGCTCTTTATACCAAAAAATACCTGAAGTGTATTAAAATGGCGAGGCTACATTTCATTGAAGCCTTGGAGCAAGATAACTGAATTATATCGCGCTCTGACGGTCCACAAAGGAAATGCAAACGCCTCCGAAATTCTAATACACACCTACATTATTATAGGGTTGCTAAAGAAAAATTAATATTAAAATTTTTAATAACTGAAATTGTTCCAAAAGCAATAATTTGAAATGTTAATACATTTTTTTTATCCTTATAGACGTGAGTAGTTTTAAACGAACAACAATTGAAAAAAGATTTAGCTTGCCATAGATAGATAGGGCACTTTTTGTTTTCATTACAATATTAGCCTCCCTGAGAAATGTTGTTACTTTACATGCACTAAAGTGAATATTGGATTCAGACCAGTCTACTTGAATACTTTGATTATGCATGTTGGGTCTCATCCAACAGTAACGAAAATTCGTGCATGTGGCACAAGTTAAAACTACGCTCAATACTTAACGACGCTTATAAACTGATCACTACTCGATTTTGTTTATAATAAATAATAATAAATGCGGACAACATCACATACATTGTTCTGAACCCAAAGTAAGTTGCGAAAGCACTTGTGTTATGGAATTCAGATACAACGAAGGTACCACAAACACCCAGACCCGAGACAATGTAGAAATTTGAATATTTACATTGACCCGACCGGGGATTGAACCCGGGACCTCAGAGCTAGCGACACCTTGAAACCGGTATGTACGCCACTCGACCACGGAGGTCATCAATTCGATATTTACCCATTTAAGAAAAAGCACTCATACAGTAGTACCTACTGATTCTGAACCAAAACAAAATCGAATCAAAATCTAAAACAGCTCCGAACCAGTCTCGCTTGTCTGCCTGCAGCCCTACTCGGTTCAGCTGAACAATAACTCAGCGCGGCGTACGTTTCATGCGACGGCGCGGCGCTGCCACTCGATATATTTACTATTTACTTTCGATATCGAACGCTGTCGAGATTCGTATCAACTTGTGCCCAACTATTTCCGTCGTTTACTTAATGCTATGTTAATGGCTATTGTCGATTGGTTCCTTGTTTTTCGGATTCAATGTGTGGAGAAAGGGGATTAATGTGAAAACGATTACAAATAAAGTTATTTTTCGTTTTTTTTTTCTTGACTTGGCATGTTGTGGTAATGACTTGAAAAATTCGTGTTAGTAAACTGATTAAATAATGATGAAATTCTTATTTTTAAAATATAATGATATCTGAAATTTTACAGTGACTTTTTAAAATTTATTTCATTTATTTATTTATTGAAATAAAATATGCTTTACTCAAACAAAGTAAAAAGTCTTTGCAACAATGTAAAAAGTATATAGACCTAAAACGCCACCTTAAAGGATATATAAGAAAATGTTACTTAAAGAAATGCATACATTTTAGTTGCAGTTTCCAAGCTTTTCGCTCACATCACTGAACGTTTCCTTAGCAACACTGTACAACCGTGAAGAAAATATGAGCAGAATATGTGAAAATAATATTTAAATCCTTATTCTCACACTAAGAACTAAAGGACAAATAATCGTTCATACTATATTTTCTCTCCATCATAACTTTTTCCATTTCCAACTTTTCATTAGCTAAAATGAAAGATAACTAAGGACCTTGAAAACAAAAAACGGTAGCGAAATGTTCATCTGTGTTACTCGTATTTCCAAGCCCTCGTCTTTCAAAAGAACTATCATATTGGTCACTAAATAAAATAGTATTTTTCCTCAAAATCATTTTCTAGAACATAATACAAGTACTAGCTCCCTAAATCCGCTACAAATTCAACCTCCAACAGGCAACGGTAACAAAAGCAAATTCTTTAAAAATACATCTATAATATCAAGATCCTTCACATTTTCCCATAATATGGAAAACTTCATACAAGTATCATATGGAAAACTCCTAGAATATCATACAAGTAACTACACTCCTACACAGCAAGCTTCTTTAAAATACCATCAACAATATTGAATCAAATTGAATATATGAATGCAATATTGAGTCGTTTAGAATTTGACGAACGTGTGATATTGAATGACAACTATCGGTATCAGATATTCGATCTTTTCCTATTAGGGTTCAAAAATATCCAGATATTGTCAATAAGATCGAGGCGTATGGAAATAGAAATAGATTTAAGGAAGATTTGCTCTGGCGTTTATATATAAAACAATTGACAAATGTCCGACTAACATAGAATTCTAATATTAGTCGATTCTGAAATGAAATCATTTATTTTGTAATTAGTATAATATCATCACTTTTACTAGTGTTTTTGAGAACGGTAGAGTTAACATTTCCTATCTGAATACCCTGAGAATATAGAGCAACAAACTCGGGGACGCTGTGTCTTTTAAAGTCTAGACAATCATCAGACGTGTATGGTGATCGGTTTATTTAAAATAATAACGTAACTATAAACGTCTAACAATTACATAACAGACAGATGTTTGCGTTACAAGACGCAATAAAATCAAAATTATGTTTTAATTGGTCTATATCATATGTGACCTAACTTGAAGTTCCTAACGCAGTAACGCTACCGTTGCAGAGCAAGACGGCGCTGTACCGAGTTAATTATGCCATCTCGCTTGCACAATAATAACTATTTTACTTCTTATCAAGTATCATAGTACTGGCATTAACGTCTACAATTAATAGTCAAAATTAGTTTTAAAGTCGCTTCTCAAGAATAAACACGTTTCTTAAATGTTAATGTTTAGAGGACGTTATAACACATAAAAACACTCGTATCATGTATATTAAACACTAATTACCGTGATTTTCATCTACACTGGACATTTCAAGGTAAACTCATTGCCATAGCTTCCCTTAAAAAAAATGCGTTTTAAACTGACGATGATTAGCAAACATTTAAAATCATTGGCAGCATCGTCGGTTGATTATTATACAAGTAAGCTTGAATAAAAAAAAATAAAAATATATTAAAATGCTATTTCACTCAATTCTGCTGAAATTCTGTCTATTAGGTAATTTTAATCAATCATTTAGATAAAACCTTCAGGATGACATAATACTAGTTATGTACTATTGATAAATACATTTTTTAAACTTGGTTCCAATTTTCAACCTACATACTCATTTTTTCTTCCTTTAAATAACAACGAGAAACCAGCGCGCTTACTACATTTTCACATCGTGTAAGAGAGATGCCATTATACCCAATGTAGAGCACTATCTCACTTCAAACAGATTGACACCTTACTTTTTTCAAAATCCTACATTTAACCAGCTACCGTGATGGTCGTGGATCACTCGGTGTGATGTCGCAGTGTTTCTGTGTCCTTCTGACGTCACATCCGGTCGGCGCATGCGCAGATCACTGCTATTACGATGATTGACGAGAGCGTCCTTCGCCAAGTACAGCACGCGAAAATGTATGCCTTTTTATTTATTGTTTTTACCGATGAAGGCATATGTGTTTACGGTGAAGTAACTGTGTTTTTTTGGATTTTAAGTAGTTCAATGACCCGGAAAACGATACTAAAAATACAAAAAAAATTGAGACCTGCATACTTATTTTGATACTTCAAAAACGCAAAAACTCATGTCATACGGCTAACATTTTTTCCAACGTGTGACATCCACAAGGAAGTGTTAAGATTTGTTTATCTCTTTATTACTACCAGCTTTAGCTTTAAAATAAACCTATTTTTAGTTTATTTTTATTAATGAGCTTTGAACTGGATGACCAATCGCAATCGCAACTTCAATATGCAAAAAAACCATTACCCTGAGATAAAAGTAAAACTCAAACGAGAATTAATTTCCTTTTGTAAAGAGCGTACTATCAACATTAAAACACGCATAAAAACAATTAAAACGCAGCGGACCAACATTATGTAACGACACTCGAATATCCGCGATCACTTTGGCGTACTTATGCAAATGTCAAGGCTATCCATATATTTGAATCAGCTATTTTAAGAGCAGCTATTTTGCATATACATAGTGTCCATATATACATATAATTTATCACGAATCAGACGACGCATTGATAGAGATGTGTTTAGGCAACATTGTTGGTGCCTGCGACCTTTGTAGTTGAGAAGGTCAGTATTCAAAACACGTTAATTTGGGAACCTATCAAAAATCTTAATGTTGTCAACAAAAATGTTTAATCTTTAAAAATAAACATTAAAAGTTGTCACAATGTTAATTACCCTAACATTGCAGTTTTAAAATAAAAGTGGGGGTAAATTCGATATACTGGGTTCGATCTGAACCTGTTAACTTGAGAATAAAATTCTGGTCAGCAAACCCGTCATCCGCCGCAAAATACATATATAAGTAAGCAGTAATATAAAATCACAGGTCATTAACTTCTTTAACATTATTACATAACAAAAACTTTGAATCTTTCTTCGAGAACACGTCATACTAAAGTTTAATTAAATTTGTTAAATATTTAGCTTGCCCACAAGCGACAGTTTTCGAAAGTGCTACGATTTTCAAAATTTTATAAGACACTATGGAAATTTTTGGCAGTCAATATGGTACTAAAACAGGCTACTACGTTTTTGAAAAAAAAAACACTCAAATACACTCCATAATGATTACTAAGGCGTAAGGCTTCATTGCTAAAATCGCGCCAATATTTAATAGTTACTTGAATTACTGACTTTCTTTTTCTTTCTTCATATCTTGGGCAAGTCCTGTCTCAAATTCCCTATCCTGCGCTAAAGACTGCAAACTAATATAAAAAGTGTGCCTATGTGTGTAATAGGCCTAAGGGCATCGTACTTAGCAACAACAAAGTAAGTGTTGTTGCCTACCTCAACAACAAATGAATTAGTACAAAAATAAAGCGTTAGGTAAGAGCGAAGTGTGCCAACAGCGCTGGCCTTATTCCAGATCAGATCAGCTCGTTGCGAAGTAATGCATGCACATTGATTCGCGGGGAAAGGCGGACCGAAGAAATTGTGGCAATCTGCGTTTAGTTCACAACGCTTGTTACGAATACACCAATTGTATAATGAGTCTATTCCGAATAAACGTTTCAAGCAGTTTCGATCATCACGAAATGGAGAAATGTATTAATATGAGAAATAATACATATTCAGAGATATTTAAGCACTGAATTGGAATATATTCCAAATCTTACACATTTAAGTATTGTACGTGAAGTTTACGCCCTTGCTTCCAAGATATACACTCTACATAATGTTTAAGGCAATTTAACACATTTACAATCTCATTCCACATCAGCAATAAACAATGCGAAATTAAATTAGGTTTAGCAGTTTTGTAAGAGTTTTGTTCACAAATATATTCCCGTTTGCTATCGCTTAGCCTTGCGTGTTTCTTTGTCCGCTCAGAGCCATGTAATACCCTTTATTTATAATTAAGGCGTTTATCACAATCTCTTACCAAATAGTGTGGCCATTACCCAAATGAGACGTGTCACGAGTATCTCGGAGGTGTGACGTCACACGTGACAATATACGGGCGGTTAATGCAGGCGGGACGTTTGCTTTTATTGTAGACAGATTTTTTTTTAATAGGCACATTTATGCTTGATATAAAGAAAGTGTGTGAAGCTACGCTGCATAAATTAACTGTGTTAACATCGCAATAATTCATTTCCCGTATTCCAGAAATTGTATTTGTAATTGTTCTTAAAGAGGAGCAAGTGGGTAATGCGACTTGGTTATAAGACAATTGCAAAAAAAAAAATTGTTAAAGAAAGTAGGTTTGTAGCCTTTTTAAAATTATGAAGCTTTGTTTAGGAACCTCAACATTTGATTATTGGTATAGGGGAGCAGCGTCTTCGCTTAAAATTCATTGCCCGTATATTCCGGCACTTGCTCTGAAACCCGCGTAATATTTCCCATCGGAGCGGTTCTATCACGAACTGGCTAATATAATGCAAGCGTCGTGATTCACACTATCCTACAACACACGTTTATTTTATTATTGCATATATAAACTGTACCATTATTTTAATAAGCGGTAAATCCAAAACCAGGACCAATGTATAACGGACCAAATTGCTCACAGAATAAAGTTTAATTTTCAGTAGGGAGTACCGTTTTATAGAGTTTCTTTTTTGAAATAGTGGTTGTTGTGTGATACGTAAAAGGCGAACGGTTTGTGCAGGTACCGGTATTGGGAGACCGCAACACGGATGATAATTGGAAGCGTCGTCGCCAGAAGGTTGTGGCAGTCCCGTCACTAAGGAAACGTTAAAGCCTTTGCTTAAATAATTCATTTGTTTCATAATAAATTGCTTCTGGAAATAGCTTTCTGGCGAGAAAATGAATTTTGTGTTCTAGATTCGTATTTCCACCTTACATTTCTTCATCATATACACAAAACTTTAACCACTTAAAATGAAACTGTCTATTTTGAACTGTTTTACCCCTATAGCCCGATGATAACTTCCACGTTTTAAGATCGCAAACTGTGAACTACACTTTCTTAAAATAACACAAGTACAAAAAGGAACATCACTAAAAAAACAATTTTCAATATCGTTACAATTTTCTCTGATACAACATTTTCCTTAATAACCAATCAAAAACATCGACAATACAATTTGTATATAATGACAGACAAAACTTATTATTCTTTGGTATTAAGTTAGAGGTCGTTGTGACGTACCGACGACCTTTGGGTTTGAAGCGGTATTGTTAAATCGAAAACACGATGACACTATGCAGGCAATTATGTATCTATTGTATAATATCATGCTAATGTTATAAAGGCGAGAGTGTCTGAGTGTTTGTTACATCTTTACGCTTAAACAGCTAGACCAATTTCGATGAATTTGGTATAGAGATAGCTGGCACCTTGGATTAACTCTACGGTTACTTTACTTAAATGATGCAAGGGTTTCTTCTCACTTATTTATCAGGATTGCACGACTAGTTTCGGACCCAACCGGAATCCTTAATCATGAGCTGATGCGACGGCAGGGTTGCGAGTCGAACTACGTACTACTGTATAACAAAAGCTTTAACCGACCTCCAGGCGGGCAAAACCACGAGTAACAGCTAGTATTTCTATAAATATAATTGTCGCTATTTTTATCGCTAGACAATTTTAATCATTACACCATCATCTGTTGTTGACATCATAATTGTTACTTAGAAACTGAATTAATATATGCACGAGTATATTGTTAACATTGAGCATATTGTTATGTATTTCGAGGAAGGCAGATGTGGTTACATGGATAAATTAATGTGAATACTCATCTTTTGCCTTCTTAATAGAACTGTATCACTTAATATAATGGGTAAACGACGTTTGCTATTACTTATGTTTCCATGTCAGAAAAAAATGTGTTTAAAGAACCTTATTTCGTACAAATACTTATATACTAGTTCGCATATAATGATGTATACTACTCACATCTACACAAGTCACACAAATTGTTAGCATCTGGAGAATTGAAAAGGTTATGGTGCACGAATATAATCCTATAGCTTTATTTTAAAGACATTCATAGTATCGCCGATTTTTCATTAATCGAGTACCTAAACTATTAAGCGGCTGCTTTTCCTTAAATAATATCCTTTTCTTGTCGTAAGCTTAAGTTTAAGTCGTAGTTTTTACTCAAATCTTAGCTTCATATCGACGTGAAAATTATTTTATTTTATTATATTAGGAAAACTTACAGCTAATAACAAAGATTGAACAAGCTTATTGCGAAACTAAAGCCAATTAAAAGTTTCCACTGATAGTAGAGAGAAAAATAAAAAAATACAGACAGTATGTCGGTCAAACCAAAAGCACGTAGCGACATATTGAATAATCAATTTGGATTATGAGCAAAAAAGTGCTTGCACAGAGTTCTCTTAAGTTTATCTAACCCTGTATTGAACAGATCAATATCAATTCTCCTGCAAGTTGCATTATACGACCGGCACGCTCTGATGAGATAAGAATTTTGCCTGTAGGTGGTTCTAGAGGCCGGTGTATAAAGTAAATCAAGATTGAAAGATCTCTTTAAAAATAATGCTGTCTAGCTTATTGTAGTATAGCCATTTGAGGACCGTCTCCAGTTGCTAGAAACGAACATATTGTCTACTTATGACCTTGATAGAGCTACGCAAAATTCCGCCAAAACATTGATCGTATAAAACAAAAGGTAATCCTATTACAGCAGGGCCCACGTGCCAGCTAACTACCTGGTAATCACAGCGGGATCCGGCCGTCGTTACCTCAAGGTCCAACGACACGCTTGTGGGTTTTCACACAATCACAAGGCGTGATGTTTTGGTGGAAAAATTTAAGGTCAATGTGAAATGTTAGATGGCAAATTTTGGGGTGATTAGAAGTAATGACGGTCTGTTTTGGAGGGCGTTTGAGGAAAATTCGACAGAGAGGTTTTGCTTAGCCAAATAGCACGTACTGAGCGAGTGAAAACTAAAATAACGTTTTTTAAGTTTAAGATTTTCTAGTTATCAGAATACTGAAACCTAACTGGAGGGTTTTTGGAACCTGAAACTTGGTCTTTACGTGAAGAGTGGGTTCCAAATCACGAATTTATTTGTAACCACAAATTCTTGTACTGAAAATTTAATTTTTAAACATAGCATGAAGTATTGTAACATTACCTAGTGGAAAAAAAGCTCCTATTAAGTACAGGTTCACTGGCCAGTTTTCAGCAAAATCAGGAATTCTAGTGATCACCAATATACGCTTCACGATAGCTTAGTATTAGATAGCCCGATAGGACATGCAAAACGGTCGATTGAAGAGTACTTAATACGTTACGCCCTTGAGCCGGCATCCGCCAACGCAATATCGATTTTTCACATACATAGATTCATTTACAATAAGGCTTCACTGTCCACAATGTTTGTGTTAAAACATCTGACTTATCATACTTTTACAGTTATGTAAAAATCTACCATAGCTCGCAAAGAATAAAGTACACTTTTGTATGGTGAGAGTTGTCGTTTAAGCTGTTTTATTATAACAGAACACTTACAAAGTTGTGACCGAGTACTGGTAATTAAGTATAGGCATTAGAGTGCTCCACACACGACCTTGTGTAAGATTCGTTTTCTACAAGTTTATAAGGTACATATTTGTACGTGAAATTACTTTAATTTCGCAACGTTGAAAACCTACTGCGCCTACACAAACTTTGCTTTGAAAGGAGTATTGGTTTCATATTCTCTCAAAATCTAAAATCATTGTTTAAGACCATACTAGTTGCCGAAGCCCTGATTGAGACAATAAAGCGGTTTAAGTGGGGTTTATACGCGACCCCACGGCCGAGACAACTCATGATCAAGGACTCCAGTTGAGTCCGTAACTAGACGGGCGATCCCGATACATAAACCGTTGCCAACAATTATCAAACCATGAAGGTGGAAGAGTTCATATATTAGACAAAGATTCCTTAAAGGCATGAGACACAACCTTCATATTTCACATGCACGATCCCAATCACGGATCCAAGATCACCTCTGATCACATTAAGTATTTATACCAACAATAACTTCAGTCAAATCGTCACCTTCAAAACAAATGAACATTACAAAAACGAAACATGGCGACTTACTCAACGAGGTTCATTATAAAACATGAGTAATGATTATAAAGAAACAAATGATTCATAAAAAAAAACCCTTCTGTAGACTTTGGAATGATAAAAAGACGTTTGGAGACATTCTCGAAATAATAACCGAAAAAAATAATATAATGAGAAAATCTTGAGACAACCTGGATTTATTTTTTTATATAAAACCGCCTCAAGGTGCTTATTGGGAGTTCATGAAAACAATAGAGTTGGGTTATAAGTGTTACAACCGACGACTTCCATAATTCAGATCGTCATAACGATATCCATATCTTTGAGCTGTGATACATTCTGCGATGCTCGTATTTTATTATTTTCGACGTTTTCCATATGAACATTATTGCATAGAACATTTAATGTGTCTATTATATAGTTGTGTATTATACGACCGTACTTACATTAAAAATTATCTAAGTATGTTTATCAATTGTCTAGTACTCTTAATAAAAGCTATGCTTAGTTGGGTGAAAGATGTGGTTCAGACCGGTCAAAGATACTAAGTGGAACTCTTAAAAATCTTTTTATCTTCTTAAAGATCTATCAACACTAAACGTAAGTCATCATACATATTAAAGTTCATTAACAGCTTCCATTCAAACTCTAAGTACGTATTCAACACTAATGTACACTTCGGTACTAAAAAGTGTAACAATAGGTACTCTTAACGATCTCAATAAAAACAAAGCAGTACTTTGATAAAAGAGTTTTTTTTTGTCACTACTGTTCTGAACATTTGTTAAAGAACAACACAGATTAAGACTGTTAAATATATTTATGTTCAAAAATACTTTGTTTATTAACTTGTTATCATAAAGTGTTATATAAAATCGACTAAAATTTTTCACGGCTGATACACTTTTCATAAAATGTTTGTAAGTTATGGCCTAACAGACTAGTAGCCCTGCATTTCTAATATACATAGTTCAAAATAAGCTCGATCTATATTATCTCCTTACAATTCTACAAAGAATCTTATATGAATCAAAACATAGTAACCAACCAAGCGAACCGCATTATAAAACAATTGAACAACGTTACTAGCTCAAAATTGTATCGAAAGATAAAAATCTTTCTCAAGCCAAAGTGTAACAAAAACACAAAATATGAAGTAACAATAAAGTATGTAAGTAACACATGTTTATAATACGTTAGCTAGTAAAAACGTATCGAGTATCAAGATTCCCATTGTACCCGAATACTGAACAATGTCCTATTTATAGATGAAACACAAAAGGATTGTTATACAAGAGGTCTTCATATTCTCAAATCGACCACAATACAGGTAACTTACAGAAGAACAACGATCCAATATTAAAGGGGCAGACACTACTTTCTTCAAGTGGACTTTTCTAATGCTTTTCCGAGCTACATTGATTTCTACTTATGTAGCGGGGGTTTATCCAAATATTTAAGTTACATGCACAAAACGGCAGACTCAGAACAGGGATCAATATTAAAAAAATACATATTGCGCATTGGATAAAAAAAGATTTCATCATGATGATTGCGCATTGGATTGTACGCTAAAACCTTATGCTTACAAATCCTTTTTTTTTAAGTACTTAGTATTATAATTACTAAGTACATTTTGTATTATTTGGAGAATGTTTTCTGATACTTATTTGCGTGGCGATATTCAAGGCGACTCGATATTATAATAGAAATCATAAGACCTATTTGAAAGATTCCCGAATATAAATGAATATTTATGTTCGAGATTATAAGCCTTCACTTGTAAAACGGGTGTTTATTAAAATAATAAGCAACAACAATGCTTAATTAATTTCATAAATTGCTTAAACACTGAAAATACTGACTTTAAACGAAATTAGCCACGTCAGACTATATTATAGAACTAGACGTTTTACACCTAAAAAAATATTAAATTTAAAACAATGTTGAACAATTTACTTTTAATCGTGTGTTACCAAATACGAACCGAGAGAGTATACTTTTAAATATTATAATTTAATTACCAATACAAACCAATAAAAAATTGAATAAATTAAAAAAAAACGATTTCTCTCAATACCGTATAAAGAACACACATTGCCAACATTCAAAATTGCCAATTCAATGAACTTTTCAATCCAAATACCTTTCTAATAACGTAATCATGACCTTTGCTTGCCAAATCTCAGTTTACGCGGTAAAAGTAACTGACAGTCTCACACGTAAGTGATAAAAACAAATGCAACCGCCGCTGAATTATGAAATAAAGACGAGTAGCAGAAAAAAAAAACATTTGAGGCCGTACACACGAATGTTGAAAGTTAAGCGTTGAATATCATTATAAGATTGCCCGCGATTACGCCCGCATAGTTTTTTTAACAACCGATTATTTGAATATCGATTATTTTGTCACCATATGACACGACTGCGTGAATTGCGCCAAATTTATTAGTTGACTATGCGTAAATTTAGAATTATTCTTTTACTTTTAATGTTTTGTGCCAGTTATATTTCTTTTTTTTTAAAGTCGTCACATTTTTCTTCGTGCTTATAAACTGCTTGGTCATATAGGAGGTCAAATACACAGCAATGTCAGCAATAATTATTATAATTAACTAAATAATTACTGTAAGACATGGCCTATTTCTTGACGGGTTTTTCCCTTAGTAATTACCTTGACGACAACTTGTGATTAGTGGTTAATAATGTTTTCCGTTTTGTGTATCATTAATCCATACAAATTATTAGATTTTTCTTAATTATATCAAAGTAGGAGAATAGAATATTTTTTAAGTACTCATACAAAAGTTCATACAAATTGTATGATCAAGTCTGTCAATGAACAACGTATCGATTTAACGTTAATATCGGGTGCGTAAATAGAAATGTAAGACGTAATAACACCATTACGCAAGGTTACATAATAATATATTACCTACCGACCTAACTGTATAATATTTAACATTATTACTATTTTTATATGGCAATCGATGAAGAGATAATGAATCATCCAAAACTAGGGCTCTTGCGTCACAACGTAGTGTTTAACTTCGTCAAAAAAAATACACAGTAGTTATTAACAGTCTGAATTCTTTGTAAACTTTTTCCTTAAATGTTCCCTAAGTCTAACACCTCTTCGGGCATTTCCGCCGATATTCGGCAAACCTCGTGCTCTCGGCATGATGCATCGCGATTGTATGTAACATTGCATAAGACACATTCTCCATTCGTAACATCTCCGTTGCTCAACGTCAAGTGAATTCTATATGCAAATTATTACTTTTTTATAAATTACGTCAATTGTTTCAAAATTCGAACACCCACCTATTATATCTTATCTGTGGTTACTCGTATTTTAAACATGGATACCGTTATCTAACTGAAGCATTTACGAAAAAAAAATACTAGAATATTTTTTTTAAATGGCAGTATTTTTACGAATTTGTAGGGGTTTTTGTTTGCTCAGATTTATTTATTAAGTTGTACTAAAACCTGCTTAATGTTAGCTTATTTTCATTGTGAATGCCGATGCGTGGGAAAACCATGACCTTACATAAAATAATCGGTAACATGTGTACTTAAACGCAAGCTTATGAGTACAATAGTAAAAAGTTCAATAGCCTCGTCTGATAGCTTCAAAAAAGGTCCTGGAACACCTATTTAGTACCAAATTGTAGATAAACAGCGTATTGTTTTCTTTTAGTTACTGAATGTTTACGTATCTCTTTACTGCATGGGAGTTTGATGAACCGTTTCATCTGCACAACCAGAACCTTGAAAAAGGCGTGGAGGCCGGATGATAAGAGGGTGCTTTTAATAATATTTAATTTAATACGGAAAAATCATCACGGTAAAAGCTCAATCTTATTCTTATTACTGCAGCAATTCAAAACCCTATTATCTAAACCAACAAAAACCAGTACAAATGCGGCACATCAACAATTCTTTCATATAACTGTAATATCGTTACAAAAACTAGCACTTTCACTACCAAAAACAAACATTTTCAATTATTTCTATACGTCAAGTTCCACAGCTCTTTCCTCAATTCATTTTTCAATCTAAATTAAATACAAGCCGGTAACAAAGCTAACAATGTTACAATGTTACGTAACACTAATATAATCCGTAACATCATCAGTACTGGAGAAAGGTACGGATCGAGCTAAACGCGTAATAAACATCGGACTTATGTAACTTAACTAGACGACGGCCGCGACTTCGTCTCACTGGACATTTTAGCTTTTACTTTCTTAGTGTAAGATTAGCTGTCGAAATGACGTTTTCAATTAAAATTAAGGCATGTTTTGTATAATTCAACAAACGAGAACTGGAGCAAAAAGGTTTGTAATAGATTTGACGCCCACAACGAGTTTGTCTATCCCGTCTTTGAATCCCAAACGGCTGAACTGATACTGATACAATAACTCTATGATAGCTATTTCGAAATCAAAAACCTTTTTGCAGGTCAAAATATTGTAATGGACAACACCCATATTCGCCGACCCTTCACAGTTTTCTAAGAAAGAAGAAACTCAACCAACTCCCTAGCAGCATGCTGTCTTTCCGCTTACCTTAAAGTTGCCAATAATTTACTAAAAGCTTCATAATACACAACCTTATTCTAAATCTTTTTCTCCATTTACGTATCATCAAAATAAGCTCAGTGGTTTTAGCGCATGACCTAACAGACGGATGAAACAACTTTTACATTTATATTAGTATGCATTATGTAGTATCAAGTTTAGTACTCACGTATAGCGAACGACACGGTCATTACTTGAAGTTAAAATACTGGCTTATTATGCTTCTTATGTGGGGTGAGGTAAGCAGAGTCATCGTAAATAAGTTGAAACCGCGATGGAAGATAGAAGTTAGTTTTATGAAAATACTAGCTTTTGTGTGCGGCTTTGACCGCCTGGATGTCGTTCATAGCTACAAAAATATTGCCTTCCATTTTTGGAGTCGAAAAAAAGTAGCCTATTTGTTAATCCATGGTTTCGCTACCATGATGCCAAATTTCATCGAAATCAGTCCAGCCATTCGGGCGACCCTGCCATAAAAACACACTCACATACTTTATAATTTTTTATATTAGAGTCAGACTCTTCGTCTACGTTTAATGCTTAAACTACGTTTAGGAGCACATGGTTAATTTAAAGATTTTAGTAATTTCAATCATTTCTGAATTTAAGCAATTGTACACGCATAAAAAACGCCATAAAAAACGTTGCATTGTACCTTTAGCTAATCCAACCTAGATATTTGTTAAGAGGATGCTGACTAGAGAGTTATTAAGCAATGGAAAAACTCACGGTTTTATGTTCATTCCAAAGCCATACCTTAGTAATTAACCCGTTAATATTAGGTATTTACCAGTTATTATTAAAGTTGATAACGTTTTAAATGGGGTTCGGAAACCATATTACGCTGTTATTCGCGACTGCTACGCATTGATCTTTGACAGTCGTTAAAATATCACAATTCTAACAACCTGTCTTACTATGGGAAACTGAGTTACACAAGGGGAGGTTAAACATGTCGTCGTTCTTAAAATAAAAGGTTAAGTGCAAATTAAAATAGCGACACTAGGGCTCCATAGGGCAAATGGGTTGAGAAAAAAAAATTCAAATGAGATGTATCCGAGTTACGACTACACCAATTGCGCAGCACTGTTTGTTACAGCGGCAACATATATCATCAAACAGATATGGATACGTTTGTGGAAATTTCAACTTTTCAGCTCTGACGGTAAATGAGCGAAGCGGAGAGCTACCAAGCCACAAGAATCCTATCAGCACTTTTTTAAGTAAAACAGTGACAGTAGCGGAAGAAAGACTTGGAGATAAAGAAGCCATGTTCTCAAGAAGTGTTACACAATGGCTTAGAGGTAGGCCAGTACCAAGGTGTCAGTAAGAACCTTTCACGACCCGCGTCCTACCCTGAGGAGAGTGGGGTTCATGAGGACGTCTCCGAAAAACCAAAATAAAAGGCCCCCAGTGCCAAATAATTTACTTAAAATTGCAGTCCATTCATCGCTAGGTACCATAGTTAGGCAAAAAGTTTTCGAATATTGCAGTCAAAGAGGGTAAAGTATTTAAACGCCTTTCCCTCTCATAATTAATACTTCAAAGAGACAGCGGTGCAACTGAAATTCCCAGATTCGTAATTAATGGTACATCTGTGTAATTAGTTTCTGATGAAGGACGAATTTTAAAATAGGTTTGTAACATTTTTATGCAACGTTAATTAAAAGTTAGTAACATCGCAAATGTGATTTTTATGTTCATTTAGTTTTGCTCAAGGATGTCCATATTGTGATACATATAACTGAATATGCATATACTTATATCAAGATCATTATTTAAACATTACCAAATAACCACTCCTTAGGCTTTAGTCAATATCAACGTTACATTAAATCAAGTGTACAGCCTTCTTCGGTTAAAAATACAGCTGATTACAAATTGCATTTTAAATATAAAATCTGTACAGAAAAATAAAAGGAACCTCTAACAAAACCGATAATATAATTTCATCGTCGTCTGAATACGGAACAGATGACAATCGGACCGCCTCACCAGCCGCTGACGGCGGTATTGCGAAAAGCACAGCCGGAATCCGTACCCGAGTTAAGTATGCAGATTTTTACCGACCAGACATTCAAGATTGTTAGATAACACTAGGAAATTTCTAAACATAGAAACATGCAGTACATCTTGAAATTCCGCTGGTTTTTATTCAATTGTCGTGAGATGAAACGGAAATAGCAACGGTCTAATTGTGACGGCAAACGCTATGCATATTAACGAGTACACCGAAGACCGCACATAATTTATGTTTAACGTGTACGAATTAGATAATCACGTTTTTGTTATGGAAACACCTTTGAAGTGGGCGAAAAAATCTCAATTGCATCCTCCTAATGTATTTTTAACGATGCTCTATGATTTCTCCTGTGCATTGAGGGCACATAGGTTATATGCTGTGCTGTTAAAGTATTTCTGTGATGCGCATTTACACATACGCTGTTTCATTTAGACGCAGAAAAAATGATATTAGTATATCTAATTCTCTTAAATATGAACCAGTAATCAGGGCTCATCGTAAGTTGGTAGCATGAGTGGTAATAAAAGTTGCTTACCTGAATAAGAGCGTCCATGGCCAGCCTCTCGATGTCGACGTTGTAGAAGCTGAGCTGCGGCACGTGCCGCCGGCGCGGGCGGATGTCGTCGTAGTAGGCGACCACGTCGTTGATGGACACGACGGGGCAGTCGTCGGCCACGCTGCAGCCGCTGCTCACCCCGTCCACTCCGCTGTCCGAGTCCCCCTCGCCCCCGAACCCCTCCTTCGAGTCCCTACGGTCCCCATAACTTTGTTCAGACCCCTCCTGATACCCAGACTCCATCATTTCGTCCGGAGCGATGATGTCGGGGATCTTTGTCGTATCGTACTCGTAGCCGACGTCATCGTCCACGGGGTCGATTTCGAGAATGTCGGCCATCATGAATTTAGTTAGAACGCGAGTGAAAATGTATTATTTTAGTATTCACTGTCTACTACATGCTGGTACGGGAGGCTTGATCACTGGTAGCGCCCTGCGGACAAAAATAGAATCATTAGTAAACGCTATTGCTATACAAATATATTCTAATTGTAATTAATTAAGCAAGCAAGTGTAAGCGTCCTTCGTAACGTTTCCAACAATCAAATATTTAGGTCAGCCTTCATTGTCCAAACATTTCTATTTACGTACAACACACAAATCAGAACTTATGTGTTTACATGATAAAGGCTTTTTTTTACTAGCTCAATACCAAGAACTTGCAACGTGAATGGACCTAAACTTAACTAAATATACCTTCACAAACAAGTATTGAACTTAACTGGAATCCATAAAGCTGAAAACCAAACCACTTTTGGTAAATCAAGCACAAGCTAAGAGATCTAAAACGAGGATGATACCAACGTAAATTGAGAGCAATTCGCATTCAATTCGCTCACAAATACTACGGATAGCGGAAACATCCAATCCATTCTTGGTGAACTACCAATATGCTCCCGAACGATAGGAAACTAGAATTAATGCGTACTCAATGATAGCCTACATAACATGGAAAGAAAACGGTTTTCAGACACAGGTA
This sequence comes from Trichoplusia ni, assembly GCF_003590095.1. NCBI lineage: Eukaryota > Metazoa > Arthropoda > Insecta > Lepidoptera > Noctuidae > Trichoplusia > Trichoplusia ni. The sequence continues at coordinate 10,648,584 of NC_039491.1, forward strand.
AAAGAAGTTCTGGGTTCCTAACACTTCAAGGCAAGAAATAAATATTCAAGGATTTGACAAATTATCAAGGAAATAATACAACACCATATGGGTTTCCAAAACAAAACGACAAAGACAAAAAACAAGGTACAACACACCACTGATAAATCCTCTCGCTCCCACCCAGGCCAGGCAAGGTGATTTATAAAACCATTTGACAGAACGAAAGTTATAAGGATGATGGCGATAGAATTACATGCGGAATGTTTGAGAAGGGACGAGAAAGAATTGAGGAAAACGGTAAGGAGTAAACAGGTTTAATATCTTGCAATACCCCGCTGCGGGGCAAAGCCCTCAAAACTCAATAACTGTCTATTGCGGTAAAGGACCAGCTTTGTTCGCACGGAATTTCATACTTTAAAATATATTTAGCCAAGAAAATAAATCCAGATTAATGATTTCAAATATTATGATGCAGGTTCTTGTTAATTACGCCAATACGGTTTTGTAGCCCAACATCAGAACATCTGTCCGTCGGTCACCAAGCAATATCCTGTGAACCTTGACAGCTAGAAAAAAGACATTTTTACAGATTACGGATTTCTGTTACTGCTACAACAAAAAACAAGAATCGAGAATAAATAACAGTTGGTAGCGACAATAATTTGATGGGTAACTTGAACGTTTTGCAAATTTCTTTTTCCATAGCCGACTTGTACGGAACTCTTAATCTCGAACTTAACCGATTCTACTTAAGAGCATATAAATGCAACAGGATATTTTGAAAGGAATCCTTCGGAACGAGCCAGAACTCGGCGTGTAGAAGATCATATAATCCACATAAATAGGGAATAGGGACTATTACGTCACATGCACTTTAGTCAGTATTCACTACCATATTGGTAAAATAATCAACTAGCAAAGATTCGTGCGACCGAAATTCATCTTTATTTTCTGAAACATTAAGTATATTTTCCTCTGTATAACAGTATATCCCATTTTTTTCATATTATTTGTTCGAGTATCAGTTATTACCGTCTTAAGTTATTACGTATTGGGCATCCGTACGTTATTGAGCGGTCTCTGTTCCTATTGTCTGCGATAGAGCCGCATCCTTTCACTTGCTTTGTTAAGGCTTCCACTGAGTGTCATGATTAGAGCATTCCGATGGCCTTAATGACGTAATAGGCAGAGTTTTTGCTTTCTATACTGCTTTATTAAATGAACTATGGGGCAATGTGATGATGATTGTATCCTCCTTGATGTATCTATTGATGTTCTGGTAATGTGAGTAAAAGTGCGTATGAATCTGCATTGGTTTTTTGTTTGTCTTTTCGATAGTATATATGTGCAAACATACATTTGCTCTCGACATGAAAATATACAGTCTAAATTTCATTTTCTTAATTATTAATTCAATTGATTTTAGCTACTTGAAAACGCTAAATAATTTTCCCCATTATTTACAAGGCCATAAAGAAACTTACAGATGAAAACAGATATCCTAGCAAATCACATGATAACGGATCCAGCATCTATTTACACAGTATATTATACACATCGAATATCGAATAGAGTTCATTATTTTTATTTGAATGCTCAAATAAGGCGAAACGGTGCAAACAACACCCACACTGACAGAAGTTTGACGTAAGTGACGCAATAATACCAGAGATACCGCAAAAAGCAGTAAAAAACTGCCTTTTTGATGCAAGGAGTTTGGAAGTAAAAAGGTTTGTAGTCCTCCGTAACTAAATTATACTTGGCTATAATAACTCGATGTACTTATGTAAGGTTACGTCAATTTTCGTAGTACTATGATTTTTTTTTAAGGTTTTCTTTTAAGTAATAAGTGTTACAGTTGTTTTTTTTATGGCTTTTGTTGCTTGCTAGTTAGTTTTGTTGCATTATTATTTGATGTTAGAATGAGTCTTTAATGAAAGACATTATGAAATGTTTAGTACTAGAATTATAACACGATGTGTTCCTGTTATTACTTCAACAAAGGCATCATCATCATTTCAGCCTACCACTACTAAACTTTGACCTCTCCCATAAAGCATCAACTATCCCTATCTTACCACGATTTCTTAGCATAAAATTAACGAAGGAAGTAAAGCAAACATAGAATAAACCCAATCCAGTTTGATCACTCAACAGCTTGCCTCTCAGACAATAGTAAACAACTTTAGCCGTTTTACTTTCGTTTTCGGTGCCCACTAGTGATGTAGACCGTACCACTTTCGCTCTTAGACGCAACAAGTCGACGCGACCTCGACGTCGGGTCATCGGCTCGCACACGTTTTGGGCCAAATCGATATATTCTCGACTTGAAGATGTGTGTTACGGGACTATTTGTAGTGTGGTATGGGTAACTATTGTCGGAATATTATTAAGTAATATACATCGTTATTTTCATAATGCGATTTGACATTTTTTAATGGTCTGTGCTTAGTCAGTTTTAAATCAAAGACATCGTATTTTAATACTTCAACGGCAAATTATATCATTTCAAACAATATAAACCGAAAGATTCCAGAAAACAATTATAAATAAAAGAACTAAAAAGAAAAACATACAAGAGTAATGAATAAAAAACTGAAGAAACACAAGTATATTCATTGTGAAAAGTTTTATAGATAAGTCTAAGAACTTGGAAAGATGAGTTAAGATGCTGTCCAGAACTTAGTTTTATTTATGAAAATAGATTCTAATCTTACGTTCAAGTGCAAGCACAGAGTATACATTTATTATTTATAGGACAGACTTGTAAACGCAAGACTTAAGACTTCAACATTAGATAAGTAATAATTAAAAGTCTTCTTAATTATGTACACGAAGAGCCGTGTATTATAAGATGCAAGTAAAGATACTCTAAGGCGCTAATAGGGAAGATATACTTAATCTTATGACATCTTATTAGTAAATAATAGCATTCTTAACCAATAATAGATGTCACTCTGTAGTCCAATTTAGGCATCTCAGCCTTCCGAAGTTCCTTTTACATTTGTCGATTTGTAACAGCAATTAAAATATCAAAGGAACTCGTTTTTCCAACCAGTTATTGTAGACGCCCGACTAGTTCAACATTCGAAAAAGTATTGAATATTTATAAGGTAATTATTTTATAAATTCGTTTGTATTATTTAATATTATAGAAAAGCTTTTATCAATGAAGTATAATAAGAGTTATATAACAGTCGAATGTTTTATTAATGAATATTAAATTATTTTTTTAGAAAGGTTGCAATATTTTTGCGAAACTTCAAACGTATATTATGTTCATTTATGTAATAATAACGTTACATCTTTAACATTCTAATGGTCTAATAGTTTTTAAATGTTATGCTCACATTTATAACTTAGGTGGAATTAAAAAAACATCCGTACGCAACGTATGATTTTTTTGCATATGTAACTCGTTTCTATTCCTTAGTCTTTCATATATCTGAGTCCAGATTTGTGGATTGCCACAATAATGAAATACTTGGGTAACTGTTTAATATTTTGTTTTTTTTTCCTTCATTTTTAACTTCGTTTCGAAGATGTATAAACTTTAGAGGTTGTGTACGATTTAACATTTTGAATCTGCACTCCAGTATCTACATACTGGAGTGCAGATTAAAAATGTTAAATTGCAAAGAAAAATAAATATATTTATTTACTAAAATCATTGGTCTGCATTCTGTAACTTAATTTTTGTTAGTAAATAAAGATAACAAAACAATCATACGTTGCATACTTTGCGTACGTGGGAAATAAAAACTTAGTATGAGTATATAAGTGTAAATCTTTTCTTAGTAATAGATAGATTTTTCATTTTAGCTGATAGCAACAACGATTAGTAAGTCAAAAGTGATCTATGGATCTCAGAGTGAGTCAAGATCGTCATTTGTCATGCAACAACTAAGAAATTTGTTTCGCATGACAAATGCTCGTTCGAATTAAAACCACAATTTAAAACAAACCGCAATTAACATGTGGCTGTGATAAGTGTGTGTTTTAATACAAAATGCAAGAATTCTTCATTTGTTGTTAATCAATACAACATATTTTACAAATGTACATATTAACGCTGTTTTACAATTATATTTGTATAGTCAATTTTTCGTAAACATCGCGCCATTTTTGGGTAATCCTTTTAAATATCCAAGAAAACCGTATACTAATAAGTTACAAAAAATCCGAATAAAAAATCATACGTGTACATAGCAAGGCGCGCGCGGATTACCTGTACTATTTATCTACATACATATTTAATAAGTATCTGTTGCTATACGTAATATCAAATTAGGTTTTCCCATGTCTTTGTGTATCAATTTGAAGACAGATTGTTTATCGCGCTTCTTGACAATGAGACGTCCTCATATAAAAATACCTCCACTTTTACGTCATATTACGATCAAATAAATTGCTTACTTAATTCATGATGTCGTAAGTATTGCTAAATTGAACCTTAATACTTATAGTTTAACGTACAATATGGAAACATTTCTATGTAGGTATAATTGCTTTTATTAAATAGCTCAAATTTGCTTTTCGTACTTTCTTTTTTATTTAGGCTACAAAGTGAAAATAGCTTTCAAGTTATGAAGGATTAAACTAACTTCTATGAAAAAGGCACAACAATGTTTCTTAATAGGTACATAAAAATCTGAGCAGACAAAGGAACACAAATATCGGATACCCGACGAATTTTCTCCAGACTAAACAAAACTTTGTTTTGTGACAAAAGGCTTTTCAAAAAAGTTTTAAAAGAAGCATAAGTAACGATGTTTAAATGTCAAAAGGTAAAAAATCAAACTTAAACAGAAAAACTGAAAGGCAAGCTAAGAAAATACTTTTTATGATAAGGAAAATGAGGAAATAATGTTGCCTATAAAAATTATGAAAAAGACAACAAATAAAAATCAACTTGTATCCAAATAAAGCCGTGCCAAAATGTCTTGGAAAAACAAAACAAGTGAACACTTAATCAGCACTTCATTCCCTTATTGTTTGACCCAATAAAGTTGAGTATCAATATTTGATTATCACGTAACACCAGAACATCAGGGGGTCTACCATCAAATCTTCAAGTAAAGGGAAATGAGACAGCACTATATACAGTGTAGAGTGACATCTCTCTTCCACAGCACGAGTCTTACGTAGAGAGGTGGTGATAGGCCCCCTGGAACGTTAGGGTTGCAACTTGTTGCTCAGGAAACGACCTTGACACGGTAAGTGGGTCACAGACGCTGAACATGGTATAGAATATAACATAAAATATTATGTGCAGTATATCCATTTATTGGTTCCTTCCTTTTTGATGGAATTGCAAGTTTAATTTATGAAAAATAAGATTTTATGTTACGTTTTGTATTTTTTTTAATATGAATATTTTTGAAGCATAAAGGTGTCTGGAAATGGTAAGGTGCTTTTAATTTAATTTGCATCTATCATAAATATTACTATTAAAACAATTTCCATTTAAATGTATTAAATGAATATGTCAGTAGCAACACGGTTGGTAAATGTTGTTATTTAGATCCGTTATACTTCTGAAACTTTTTCATACTGTGTCAGAACTAGGGTTGCCACTTGTTGCATTATGGCTTTTTATGTGTTTGGGGGACCTTGAGAGTTATAGTAAACATTGTTCCATGTCTTTTGGCAGAAGTAATATTGGAATAAAATAGAGTTATTTACGTATTGTCTGTTTACTTGGTATTTGGCAACGTTAAAAGTATATTGTCATTTATCGTTATGGTAAAATATACCATCGTTTTCAACGTCTATTCTTCTACATGTGGTGCTTCTCGGCTTTTTAAAGATTGACCGTAGGCCCTGTATCATTTCTAAAATCGACTACATAGACACAACAAAAGAGCGCCCTAAATCAAACTCGAACCAACATCGATCGCAATTCTAAAAACTACAAGTTTCCAACAAAGCGTATCGTGTAAAATTCCAACGCTAATATTTACCGCAACATGTAATAACTAACAGGTAATGAAAAATCCTCGGCTATTGATTGAAAAAGTTTCATCCGACTCAATTGCCTCGCTCTGGGCCTGTACCACGAACTCCTAAAACAACGGCTGAGGTTATGAAAGCGAGACAACGCAATACACAGTTTGTAGCGGCGTCCTGCTTTAGCAATGACAATAGTTGTGATTTAAGAGATGATGGCAAGAGCGCTGGCCGGCGAGCCGTGAAAATGAAAAGTTATGAATGTTTACCACTACGTTTGATTTTCGAATGTCTGTTTTGAAGTTCGAACAATGTTTTAGCGCGGTTTTGTTTAGACGTTGCTTTGTTTTTTATCTAGGCTTTTTAAACATTTTTATTTTTAAGCAACAACAATTCTAATAAATGTGTGAGTATTTCAATTAATTATAAATTGTTTAGTTACTAACCACTTCGAGACACTTTTCGAATTTCTCTTTCATAGTAATTATTCTATGAAGTCACTGCCTTAAAGAAAGACCTCTCTAGGAAACTGAACTTAATATTCTTAAAAGGCCCACGCGCGTTGAGTAGGCGAGTAATTAATGTCAATTTTATCTAAATGAGACCGTTTAAAGATCCAACAAACAAATTAATTTTAGTTACAAAATGCAACGAGATAGATGTATAGAAAGAACTCTTTTCGGTCCAAAGAGAATAAAAACTATGAAAACTTAAACTTAAGTATCAATAAATTTTAGAGCCAGTGTACCTTCACCATCCACAGTCTAGACTCCACTATGAATAATACAAAGGTGTATTACAAAACAATTGATTCGCTAGTCACCTTTGCAAAGGTCAAAGCAAAATCAATTTTGCTATAGGAACTCACGTTTTGAAGGTAATCAATCAATCACTAATAAGACTCTTGGTTTAGTGTTATGCGAATATTGTCTTCAGGAAAGCTGTTAGGTAACCATGGCAACGAGATAAACATGAAAAGAAGTGGATGGGTCAACGCAAAGGTAAACGGTAAGAATTTTAAGTCCGTTTAATTCGATACAGAATTTTAGGTAAAATTTTGGTAATCCATTGATTGATTGATTTCAAGTCGATGAAAATTCTAGTGAATCCAGCGATCCTATTTTCACTTAAATTTACAATCATTTTTCAGTTCTTTGACGATTTTAAATAGATTGAGTCATACTGAATCACTTAATATTTAGAATATTATCGTAATTAAGGTAGTTAACCAATGTACCTATTACTTTGATAAGTAAATAAATAAGTGGAAAGAAAGCATATAGATATATTAAGTTATAAAGCACGGAAGCAATAAAGCTACCCAAATAATGCCTTCAATTGCAACAGGTGGCGTCAAGCCAAGATTGAATGCGTCTTAACATAACCTCACTCCAATTATCAACCTTACTTCATAAACACTTAAGTTCATATTCTGTTGACAAATAAGAAACGACGTGTTACGTTTTACGAAGGAGGTTCTGAAAATGACAACGAACTCATTTTGAACAGCAGCCAAACAGTAAGATAAAAAATGTATTTTTAGCGTTATCACGTGCAGCAATTAGTTGTATAAACGTGACAATTATGTAATACATTAAATAATGTGTTATGCGAGGAAATTGTTCCAAGTTCATTTCCTCTTCTGATAATATGCAAATGTTTGGCTAGAGGAACGCTTGATAAAATCATTTTCAAAAAAGTTTGACTTAAAAAAGACTATATTTTTTTTAATAAACCTTATTATATTTATATATTTTTCACACGAGCGCATTTTTAGTTATCAAAACTTCTTTTTACTACAAACAACGGTTAACTATAATGTCAAGCCTTTGACAGCGGATGTCACTTCTGACAGCGCTCATGTAACTTTGGCATTGGAAATGTGTCATACAGCCACGGCAGCGTTTTGTTAATTACAATTCACTAAGAGAGGTGCATTGAAAAGGTCTGACGTATGTCTGGCGGAGGCCCAACATTGATCGTTCATTCATCCGGCATTCCCCGTGCACCGGCTTTAGTGTCTGAGAACAATCTGGAAGTTTTCGAATGTTCCAGAATCATCGGTGAACGTTTGTTCAGCAAGATAGCTTAACTATTTATTTTAGTTAACTAAAATTATCAACTGTTTAGTGGATATTATAGAATATTTTTTTCTAGAATATGGCGATTCTTATGACGAATTAAGTATGTTTATTGTCAGTATTTTACTACTAGGTAATTAAACGTAGCTACTTGATGTATGACTACACTAACTATAAACGTTTAAAAAAATCTAGCCTAGCTTTTGCTCAGATCATCCCATTTTTAATGATTATAGATAGACAGTTAAATCATACTTTCAAATAAAAGAAACTCACGAGGTTCTATGTTGAAAGGATCTCAAACACTGCGATACCCCTGGAGGCTTCAAAGCAGAAGTAAAAAGATTAACATGTAAAATATTCAGAGCTCACCTTTCTGAGCAAATTATCTAGGCAAGGTAGAATAACAGAGACAAAATTGCTTAAGATGTTCAGAAGGTATTTTCTGGGCGAATAAAAAATATACCCATTTTTTTATTTTATTTCCAGTGTGTTAAGTTTATTATCTGTTCAGGTAATTTAAAACTAAGATAATAATAATCTTCGTTTCATTTGATTTTTTTTGTGCAGGTTTGAATCTATACTAATACTAATACTAATACTAATACTAATACTAATACTAATACTAATACTAATACTAATACTAATACTAATACTAATACTAATACTAATATATATAAAGCTGAAGAGTTTGTTTGTTTGTTTGTTTGAACGCGCTAATCTCAGGAACTACTGGTCCAAATTGAAAAATTCTTTTTGTGTTGAATAGACCATTAATCGAGGAAGGCTTTAGGCTATAAACCATCACGCTGCGACTAATAGGAGCGAAAATACAATGGAAAATGTGGAAAAAACAGGACGGGTATAAATCATAACTTATATCTTCTTCTACCCACGGGAACGAAGTCGCGGGCAACAGCTATTTTTGTTGGGATAAATCAACTTTAAAAGGATGGAGCCCTTTGATAGATCAGAATGTTTTTACAGCCACGTCAAGGCTGAGTTTTCACCTCAATTGTGTAAGTAGACACAGGGATAAATAAATTACTTTTATAATAATATAATCCTTATCAAAATGTATTCTTTGCTGCACCTCAATGGAAACGCAGCCTATCACAATTTCAACCGTCAAACAGGCAAACATTTCGAACTAAAAAGGACAGCTTAAGAAATTCTAAATATACGTAAATTAAATGTAATTAGACCATACCAAGGAGTTATTACTTTCAAATTAATTAAAATCGCTTCCTTATTGAGTCATTAGTAAGTCACTCCAAATCGGGTATAATTTACATGTCCGTTGCTATTTGCATGCGATTGAGAGTGCCTTTCATACCGTCTGCATTCCGCAACGGTTTCGATTAGGGCGATAACAGTCTAGACCGGCAAAGCTGAAGCCAGACTGGTTGGCAAAGTGAAACAGGTTCAGGTTGAGTAAACACTGAAGCGATATGTCCGGCACTTGATAAGAGAATGTACTATGAAGTTAACTTAATATACTGAATATTTTATTGCTGTTTAAAGATTGTACAACAATGGGAAGTCTAAAGACGTAAGTACTAAGGTGAGTGAACGTTGTCACTACGAGAATATTAGCAGAGAATTATTGAAAAGCTAGTACCTGGTTCAGGAAGAACAATCTCAGCAGCAGACAAACAATTTTGGAACCGCACTAGTTATTAATATTAAAGATACAAAAGTTTTTTTTTTAATCTAGCGGTCTAGAGTCTCAACAAAACAGAAAAAAGGTTTGTCGAAAATATACTACCAAAATAGGCATTCACAATTTCACATGTACAAATTTAGTATGTAGTTACCATCGATCAAGCATTCCCCGCATTCCATTAACACGTTACCCAACCAATCAAAACACCAAACAGATATATTTCTCATTTAAAATCTGTAATTAAGAAGTGGATTGCAGGTAGGCAGGTAGGCAGGTATGTTGCGAAACATATTGATCGGTGTTCGGTATCGCGAAGCCGATATAACCGCGCACACGTGTTTCTACCTAAGCAGTTTGTAGTTGTTTTGTATTTACGCTAAGAAAACAATAAATAGACGCTATATGAAATAATATTTTACGTTTTTTTAAATAACATTTTTGTAAACAACAATACATAAAATTCACTATATAATAAACTAATAAATCAAAGCAATGAATCCTCTTGCGGTATGTTCATGTTAGATAAAAAGATAATGTAGAGTTTAAAATTTGGCTGAAATAAATGAACCGGAGAATCACGCTTACAGCTAAAACTACCAAAAAAAATTAACAAAGCATAAATTATCAACACATTTTTGCATTGCAAAGTTGTGCAATCGAAAACGCGTAGGCGGCGGATCGCTAATTTTGTCCCATTAGCAATAGCGGGCGACCATTAGGAAAAGATTAATGGATAGAAAGATAAAAACGACGAACGATGCTAAATTCACCAAAGGAATGACGAAAATATTCCTTGACTCACTTACAAAGAGTTTTTTGTTGACAATACTTATGCTTTAGTCGGCAAATTTGGCAGAACAGTAAAACATTGAAGAAATTTTGAAGTTCTAACTATTTAGTTAACTAAATAATAAGGTCCTACTTCAAGGTAATTTCTCCCACATTTACTGTTTTTGCTTCAAGATTTCTCACTGCTAAGTGTAGCAGTCAGCGAAGGGTAAGTGCTGCTTACTACCAATACTACTTCTATCAATCTCATCCCTTCTGCCTTCCAGTTGACAAGAAAGACATTTTTTCCCTTAAATAAAAAAAGGAGATTCGTTTCTTACACAATGGTTCAGCCCTGCTCCAGTGATAGGTCACAGCTGAGTTCTCATATTACTGCTACAGAACATAAAGCTTAACACCTCATTTACATGAGTGCTACTCCCACCGATTGTTTGACATACACACACAGTATACGCCGGGATTTCGGATTTAACGTTTTTATGTAATTGGTGTTTCCTTGATTTCGTATATCGTCCATTTGTGTTCGAGAGTTGTTTGTTGATGCATGTTTCAGATATTTGCTTTTAATTGGAGAGAGTCTAGGAAAACATTTCATTAATACAGGATTACAATTATTTTGTTTTTTTACTGCCAATTCCCCGGGGGGGGGGGGTTTAAGTTTGAAGTGTCTATCTGTGGCTTCATAGAATCTCTGAACGGATTTTACGATTTCAGTCTAGTTTGTTTTGTATTTGAGAACAATCATTTGCGCATATTTGACAAAAATCGGTGTAGCCATTTAAAAGTTGTGGGGGGAAAGATTTGAGCCTGTAGGTGTTTTTATTTTATTTTATCTTTAATAATCTACTTCATGCAGATGCACGTTGCGTATGCGTTATGTTTTTTTTTACATTACCAAAAACTTGGTTAAAATTTATACCGGTGTATACCTTTAAGATCTGATAACAATGATCAGTCTTTAATCTTCTGTATTTCTCAAAAAACATTTCAATCATTAGTTCCCCGAAGTAAATCGTAGTCACAAACAAGCTGAAGGTTCTTTTTGACGAAAATCCAATTACGTATTTTCCCTTATCAGAGTGTCATATTCAGGGTCCTGGCATCAAATTATCCATTCACCTCGGGGATGGCGAAGATATGTTAGGGCCCAATAATGCGGCCATTATTTCACAGACAGTGAACAAAGCTAAATGAGGTTATTACGTCAACATATCGCGGGCTGACGGGAGGGACCTTCACGTAGTTTGCGAGCCTTCAGTAGTACAAGTCCGGGTTGATGGCTTTTGTATTTTTAAGCAGCTTCTCAAAGAAATAGGTTTTAAATTAGCTAGTATTGTTTGTTAAAAATTCTGAACACTAAAAAAAGAACCTCTAGGTACTGTTAATATTTCTAACTGATACAAGTTAAAGTTTAACCTAGTGTAGTGTTTATAACATTATTTTCTTTTTTTGCCTTTTCGATAAGACAGAACAACGAGGAACCTTGAGAACAGTATATTTTTCTCCTAAAATAATGGACACTCGAGAGTAATTAAAAGTATTAAATAAAACGCCGTCACTTTTTACTACAAGTGACATTATAAACCAAAGCAAACTCACCTCACGTGATTACCACGTGAGTACATCTCACGAAACTTGTTAAGTAAATCATTCTCACAATATTCGTCTATTGTTATCGATATAAAACAATAAACATCACTTATTTCATTGTGCAATTCGTTCTGCCTAAATATAGCTAAATGGCATCAAATATATTCATTCTAGTACCATTCATTCGTGACATGTATTTTGCCTTAAAATAGGACGGATAATTTCCCACGGGGGTCGTAAGAGGCCTCAAATCAGGACGTCGTATTTGTGGGTCAATTAAAATTGAAACGTCTAGGATATCGTTAAGGGCTTAAGGGATAGTTGGGTGTAGGGTTAAAAATACTTCAAACACGATTACTAAAAATTTGTTAAATAAGACGAAGTCAGTAGATTGAGACAAGCAATTTAAGTGATACGTTTTCTTATTGTTTAAATTAATGCTTAACTTTTTGATAGACACATAGCTGGCATAAAATGCATAGATAAGTGACCTTAATACAATTCAAGAGTCAATTAATACTTTCCGATAAGTTCCGTGACTAAAACTTGCCGCTTTCATACCAGAAAAATCTTGTAGTATCCGTAGTGACACTACTGTTCTTCATGCACTATGTAATATTTCCCTTAGCTGAACTCTGAAAACTCTAATACGTGTAAAATTGTTATCCACCGTTACCCAGTGCTCCAGTTGTTAATGCGATCACATTATGTCCCAGGTTTGATGTCAAGGCCGGCACTAACTTTAGCGTCTAATACCAACGGTAACGACACCTTTTATAGGATTATAAAGACATGGATGACAATATTGTGTGCTTCGTAAGTGATTACTGATAAAGTGGGACGTTACATGTTTATGTGTCAAATCATTAAGATAATTACTGTTGACGCTACGTGCTGGTGATAAGTAACGCTTAAAATGTTCCTCTCGTTGTAAGGATGCAAGTCCTTCATTGATTTGTGAAACAAATAAGGAAGCAGTAATATTTTAAAGAAGTAAAAGATACTGATAGATTGATCATTGTTGGCAGTAGGCTGAAATAATTGCGAAGATGGAGGATTTATTTGCTCGGTAGGTACTGAAAGTATATTTCGAGGAATAGATTCAATGGTATCATAAAACTTCATCTACTTGGTGAACTTGATACGGTTTCCATGGCGTTATCAACGCGTAAACCACCGTTAAAGGTCATTTAGAGATTGCTAGAATGTACGACGCTACAACTGCGACTGTTACAAGTTTCAAGTGTTATAGAACTTTTGCTAAAATGACACACTTTTCAATAAGAACAGTATCCTCATTTGGATAGTATCAAATGGCATGCAAAGAACCTGAATATGGCCACAATAAGCTAGTTTTCCTTGAGCAAAGAATATAAGTTTTCAGCAGTTTTCAGCATTGATACTCATGCACGCATTCTATCTGCTGATGTACTTTACTGCTCTAGATTAGATAACGCATCACTTGCAAAACAATTTACTAAATCTTATTTGTCATGTAAAGGAGGTTCTAAAGGAGTATTGAACCCAATTTCTAACAGAATAACCCAATTAGGTACCCCTATGTCAAACCTTGTATCAAGCGCTGATCTACTATTCGGTTTTTGGTTAACCAGTGATAGTCATGGTCAGGGTGTCCAATACAACATGTGTAAGACAATTGCGCAAAAGGGACGCCGAACAATACAGTGTAGAGCGTCATCTCGCTTCCACATCCGCAGCAGCCTTACTTCAAGAAGTGATATACCCCTAGATCACAGTACATTTGACACCAAATTAAAATGATCCCCTTTTACGAACACTGGACTTTTCGATTAGGATCAAGTAAAAACAGTCACCAAAGTTGACCGGAAGCGAGCGAGTACATGCGAGCGCACGTGGCCCATTCGTCACACGTTCCGCTCGGCGGGCACATCTGCGTATTTAATCAGCACCAACGTCCATTTTAAAAACACGATAAGTACTGTCATGGACAAAAGTGTTATGCCATGGATCGAAAGCGTACGATAACATTATAGCGTGATTAGATTTTGTCGAATCAAACGGGATTCTTATTTTAAATATTTTTAACAGCTGATCTTAAATTAATGCGTTCGTGTTTGACGGATTTGATTGCATGTTAAGCCGAGTGATATAGTTAACTACGCCAGTGACCTGTGCGTGACATGTCGCAGGTTTGATTCCTGAAAAGGATAAGAATCTACATATTTATGATTTACAATGCGTATTCTAAGTGTCTTTACAGAAGAACTTAATTATTGCGTAAATGAAACCGTCGAGCCTCAAAGATTGATAGAAAAATAAAATCTAGACAAGAAAGTGCTAATTCCGCTATAGTTAAACCAAGTCCAGAAAATTTAACTAATACTATAATGTTTTGCAAATTGAATTAACAACAATGTAGCTTATCGATAACCTAATCGGAATTTACAAACGAAATGTTTTCAGAAAGAAATTTATTATTTATTTCGTTTACACACATCTGAAGACTGCGTATGTTAGCATCCAGTATTAAATTTGGATATTCTGAACCTATAAAAACTACATGGTTTTAACTCTATCAACAGGTCGTATGTACATTACTATCATTGGAAAAAGAAGAGAACTTAATAGAACTCATAAATAAGGTTATAGATGTAACATCTATTCGTAATCAAATTAAAATATTTTGGAAACAGACAACCAGATGTAATCCGAATACCTACCACTAACTCCCAAACTAAAACAGTTGCAGCAGAGGAAGCGAGACAACGCAATACAAAATGTAGAGCGCGCTCTCCCTTCAACTACCAGTTCTTATGTTAAAGGTTCTTGGCAGGCCTTCAAGTCAGGTTATATATAATTTTACAACTGTTTGACGACGCATCGTTATGTTAGACAGCGTTACATTGTCTACAGGATGGGCTTAGACATAACATCTATTCATAGCCGTATGAATGAATGCCGGGGAAATTGCGACATTTCTTCTCAATGTAATACTGGTGTAGAGTAACGTGTAATGTTATGGTACTTTTAAATTTTAACGAGGCTTTAATACGTATTAGTGTATTTTAGATACTACTATATTGTTAGAATTGATATTCCAAATGTTTTTGTAAAACGAAAATGGTATCGTTTTTTCTTTTGTATATTTGATGTGCAGCCTGTTATAAAGTTTAGGTTCTTAGGCCTCTGAAGTGACATTATACAATTCTCAGTAGTGCCGATTTTTAGTAAGTGATAATAACTTTATACAGTTACTCATGAATCTGAAAAGTCATCTGTGCGAGCTGGACTACGAACCTATGACCTTTAACTTGGCCGTCCAATGGTCATACTACTAGGTTATCCAATCTTTAGGGACTGATGGGCAGGTTATTGTTAATGACTATCTATCAATAATAATATATTTGTAAGTAGATACTAATTAGTAACATTATATTGATACGTTATAAAATGCATATATATGGGTACTTTAACTAAACTTGCTTGCGCCTTTGCTCACATTAACGTGGCAGAGACGACATGAGACTTGAGGGGAACTCAAAACTGATTTATGTTTCCATATTCTCCATTAGTTTCCATATTAAGTATTAGCCAAGTTTTAATTTTTCGCTTCATAGGAAACTCACAGTTATTCATAATTAGGAAGAATCCGTGATTCTCTTTAAGTAACTGATTATAATTATCTATCAATTGATTTAATTAAAATAAATGCTAGATATTAATCTTAAGACAGATTAAAATCTGAATCTTACATGTAAATTAAAATTAATCTAAATTGATTCGTTGTCAAAACAAATATCTTGCAAACACGGATGGATGGCTAACAGAAAATAACGTATTAATCACGATAGGAGATTTTTCGTATCGTTTACAATCATTGGTCCCATCCTCTGGTATGACTGTGACTTCATTTAAAATCAATATAACAGATCAAAAATTCAGAATATACAATTGTTTTAAAAGTTTCAGGTAGAGTCGGAAAGAAACCCTGTTAATAACTCAATTTCGAACATTCACCTTACTATTCAAATATAACCCTTAGACAACAGATAATAAAGACGAAAACAAAAATCCACTAATCAATTGTACTACTCAAATACAACTAGACAAAAAGTCCACGTGGGTCTCCACGATATTAATAAGTGATGTAAAAGCAATATTTCTGTTGCAAACGCAATAAAACGGCAAACGATTTGGCCATGCAAAGTGCAACCGAATACGAAATAGGACACATGAGTGAAAACGCAGACATAATGGCTTTAACAATCTCGTGACGTCACATTTGAAGTTCATTATAAATTCAAGCTAACGTGGGCTGTTATAGTTTTGCGTATGTGTGTGTAACGTTACGACTTTATTCCCGACGGGGTAGGTAGAGTTGGGCTGTTAGTGTTCCCGTGAAATAGTTACAAGCTTTTAGAATTATTTAGTAGTAAAAATGCATATCTGCTCTACTCTTAATGCTTTTTGAAATAACTTTAGTTATGCCTTGCATCCAGCTTTGTTCTGTGATTGAACAGGTATTTCATATTTTTGCGATATTGATTCCCAAGCCCTCCGAAAAGTTAGCTTGTGATGAAGGTCTCCAGTTGAGTGAGAAAGTAAAAGTTATTAAACAAAGAATTAGAATACAAATAATATTAATTAAAGCCAATAATACTAAAACCAAATATGGCTGACAGACATGCACTAAATTTGATCCCGGGTATGAGACAACCGTTTTTGAAACCGAAACGCCTGTTTAAGCAAAAGTGCTCTTCGAGTGCTAATAATAGAGAACAGATTTAATTAACTACAGTTTCACGTAATACAAGACGAGAACTACATGGAAACCGTTTTGTAAACCATAATGCATCTAGTTCACAATAATAAGCAGGTACGCGATATTAATGCCTATTTATCTCTTCAAAAGGCACGTAATAAATAAAATACATACAATTTGTTTATAATAACTACAATACAGTATAAGATGACAAGCCAATCCGTAAATTAATGACATAATTAAAAAGATAATCAGGTATTACAGGATTATTGGAAGATGTTGTGTCATTACATTTGATCGTTTCCGAGATAAGGTAGAGTACATACAGTTCTACGAACATCACATACGCGTCGTGTTACTGGAAACCATTACATCTGAACAATGTACAATAGTTATATACGTTAATGGTATGTCAATGAGAAAAGATTTCTAATATTTTTGGCTGGAGTTTGCTTAAGGTAATGTTTAATTTATGCAATGGCAGTGACTCGTACAGTTTTAATTTAATGCTAGAAAGTATCATTGAAATAATTTAAGTAACACCTAAAACCTCCTTAAAATCATATCACTATCTTATACTTAAATTTTACAAAAGATAACTATTAAAAAATCATTGGGTTAAATTAAGCTAATTAATATTTTACTTATAAAAATAAACCTTGAGTAAGAGTCAAAACATTATTTACCAATGTTGTGTAATATCAATATTTATTTACACTTCTATGATCACGACTTATAAAATTTATTACAGTCCAACATTTTCACTCTATATTTAATTCGTAGCAATTCTATTGGTGTCCATAAGTACCAGTAATGTTAATCATAATTTGTTCAACGCGTAATTTAAAAGCCACATACCCAATAAGGCCTTATTTCCGACCGATCAATATGGCTAACTAAACTAAACCCAGAAAACACCAATTATTTTAAAGGTTTTTACTGAACAAGCTCCGGTTACTCCAAATCCATAATATTTGTGACAAAAAAATGTGTTCAACCAGAGTTTTGTAGTAATAAATCAAATACAAAGACCGGCAAGGAAAGCTGCCTCCATAAATGGCAACGAACTATCGTAACAGACAAAAACCTATGGGTGCACCAGCTAATGTTATTTCAACCTTACTGCCATTAGAACTGGGTGCATATTAGTTCGATGGTAAAAATTCGAGCACACGATAGTAGTATGAACACCAGTCAGCCTTGGAACACTCACTTTTGTATATAACTATATTATTTATTATGAATGCTGATTTGTAGAACGGCAATATTATTTGTGCAGTTAATGCAATCGTTATTACGTTGCACAAAGAGTTCACAATGGGTATGTCAGGTTGTATAATTGTAAAGTAGGACAATATTGATTGACATTTTAAAATCGATAGGCATTTATTTTGTTGTGTTAGATTCTTTTGTTTTACGTGATTTATTATTTTTAAATTGCAATTGAAGGTTGAATTGTTTTGCCTTGTTCTATATTTAATTAAAAAGTAATATTATATGTACAGTTACTGTAACCAAATAAATAAATAACATCTCCATAAGTTTTACTGACATTTGCTGCAGAAATTAGATCATTTATATTAATTAATCACATACCTATGAATTACGATACTCACGATAATCGGATTTATTAATGAAATAGCAAAACTGTAGCAACAATGAGTTTTAGAGGTGAAATAGGCAGTCAGTGAAAAGAATAATCATATTATTATTTTTTTATAGTACCAACCTACAAACTATCACCAAAAGGCACATGTATACCTAATTTCTGCTATGGCGCCGCTTGACCTCCACAATCCACTTCATTGAATAATTCTTTAAAACAATTATACAATATAAACGTTTAATAAACAGTTTTATTGTAATTTGTTTATACCATTGCCGGTCGTATTGTGGAAAACGTTCGAAAACAAAGTGTTGCGCGCATTGTATGATAAACTCGTACGTTGACCTTTATATATTGAAAGAATATTGTAAACTCACCAGTGAATGACTGTACTTCATAATATTTTATCGTATACATTATTTAATAAGAGAATTTTGTATTAATTTTATGGGATACTTTCAAAACGATCCTTTTTTAACAATCAAACACCTGTTGATCACGCGTATTTATTGGGATAGCTCCTAGTCATTATAATAATCAAATTGTGTTTTAACTACAAAACAGCTTAAACTCAAAAATATAGTGTCTACCTGTGTACTTAAATGTACTATAACTAAAGAATATCTAAAAAAACATTGCAATATTGTGAAAACTTCAAACAACAAATATTATATTTCAAACATTTTGTGATAAAACTATAAGCAATACAGTCTAATAATCTCGCATCAAAACCTGCATGTTTATTCGTATTTCATAAAATAATGATCACGTTACTCAAGTAACATACCTACGTACAGACGTACATTAATTAATCCTCTCGCATATATTCGTAGAATATTGTCATTTGCTATCATAACCGCACACATTTTGCTTCAACGACTGAAGCTAAGGTCACACTGCAAGCGAGCGATGCGAGTAAAATCAAAACATTTTTACAAGTTGTCCTTTGAAAGTCACATGAACGTTAATTTTAAAGACTTTAGGAGTCCGGTTCCATAATGTAATTTTCATGGTCAATCAAAGACACAAAGAGACTATAAGTTATTCTTTTAAAAATAAAAAAATTAAATCGATATAAAAGTCTAATAGAAAATCAAATAATTATTTTCACAACACAACTTGGCGAATTGAAAATCTTAGACTCCTGATCAATCTATGGCAACCTTTTTGGTTTGTCCTAGTACCTTATTATTGGATATCTAATTGTAGCAAAGATACCGCCGTCAAACTACTTCTGGGCTTAAGAATTCTTTATTAAAAACCACCACCGATATTAAGAAAAAATCGCTTTCCTCTTCATATTCCAATACATCTCGTACACCCAGATGATGCAATTCACAGTATTAAGAAAGTGAGATCGCAGTTCGGGCAAAGCGCTCGCTGTCAGTGTGACCTATGCTTTACCAGCTGTGGGTTCTCTTGCAACGTATCTCAACATGGTTTAATGATTTTCTTTTAATTGAAATTACATTTGCTTTTCCTAGGATTATATTGTTTGTGGTTAAGTTTTCTGAGCATCGGGGCGTGCTTTTATTGCAGGTATCTTATGATATTATGATTGAAACAAAAACAATGATTCTAAGTATGAATATATATTTACGTACATATTTAATACCTTTTTATTTCTAGGACAGACATAAATAACGGTTCGAAACGCGACAGTTCATTATGTCCGTAGTTCGAACTAGCATCAATCATAATTAGGTTTTTCCATTTGGAAAACATAGTTAACAATAATAGACTTGCCCTAAATCTCTGAAAACACTCTGTATTTCAGTATTTCGTAGAAATTTTGCAACAGGCCTATTGCCTTTTACCTATCTTGATACAGACGCTTGTTAACTTAGGTTTAATAAAGCCGTTACATTAACAAATATTCCTTCACCTAGATCTGTGTCTAGACATCAGGTATTCTAACATATCACGAGCGACAAAGTTCGCGATATTCAACGATATTTCCTACAGAAATCCTGGTACTATGCAATCCTAGAGCAGGACTGTTAGTGTTGCAGAAAAGAGATGCCACTAGACGCAGTGTAGAGCGCTGTCTCGCTCCCAAATTGGCATTAGAACTGTTTTAAGAATTCATGGTAAGAGCTCTAGTACCTACAGTGTTAAACCTAGCGTATTCAAGAAGATAAGGATTGTTGAGGATATTACATAGGTTTTGTAAAGGCTAGATAAGTTAACACTCTGTATTTATTACTCGAAAGATACAATTCGTTTTGTCCCTAGAAAATTTATCATTATTTTATTTTATAACATTACATTTTTCCTTGAAGAGGAATTCAGAAAGGTAATTTCTGTGCAAACACTCTTAAATGGACGGAAATATTGAGTCTCGTAATGAAAATTGACAAAATTCGATTCTTCTATTAGATTACAAAGGTATCTGACCTTACTTCAATTAGTTAAAGAAGACATTTAATATTTTAAAATGATGAATAAATACATGTTTTCTTTGGTTGGTATAACATAGATCCACATTATACCATATTCCATAACTCCACAATTCAATTTGATACATAGCACACAAGGTGACCTAATTAACAAACTCGATTCTGAGGGCTTTATGTCCGTATATAACTATTATGAACTGAGTGTAACGCCAATTGAAAGTTTACATAATTTCATAAACAAAGTCGTGCGTCCCTAAACAAAACCCGATCACAAGCGAGTGAGTGGTCGTGAGTAGAATAGACTGCAGAAGGTTTACTCGAAACAGAAATGAAGATTTATTGTTGTTTACGAAAATAGAGTAAATATACATTACGCTTTTAAAAAACCAAACTGCATTTTAAAGGGACGGTGGCCTTTGTTTTTGTATCGACTGTTTTTCTGAAACTGGCACAGGACGGGCAAGATTGGAAATGTCACCACCAGCGCGCTCAAAAAAGATCTTTGTAAAAGTGATTAAAATATGAAAGTAATAGTTCACCAAGGTAAGAGTACCTTGACGATTTAGGATTATTGTCATCCCGTATAAAAAGGATGGGGCTGTATTAATATATAAGCAAGCATGTCGCCGAATTATCTTTTTTTGGAATTAGAAGAAACCACCGTTCGAATGTCCTTGACCTTACTTTACTTAATATGTAGAACTATGAATGGCATTCGTTGTTGATACGCCCAATCAAATTTATACTTAAACACTACTACTATACGACGCTATCTCAAATACACAAAGTATCAGACCTTCTGAATTCACCTGTAACATGTGCGAGTGTGTCCAAGCGTTGCGTCAGCGCGGCGCAGTGAAAGTCAAGCGACAGCTGATTGGCGCGTATTTATCTAGCTCTGTAATGCACTGCACCGGCCCTTTGTGATACTTGTTCGCCCTACTAGACCAATGTGTGTTAATTAAACATTATTAATTAGAGCAGGATGTGCAGTGAACTCAAGTTTTGAAAAGGTTGAAATAAAATTTTGATAGATTGCTGCAGCCACATTTAATAAAAGAAAATGTTGACTTATGAAATTCAATTCCATTTTCTTGCCCTATCGCGTGTTTTTGCGGAAGTCTTTTTAAGAAAAAATTGGCAAGATTCTTGTCATTTCAGTTCCTTGAAAAATAGCAGTCAATTATACTCGTAGTTACAGAATAGTTATATAAGGTACAGAATTACTAAATAACATGTAAGGGGAGCGGCTTACCAAAGATTCACGAACAACATAACACATACATTACAGTACATACTTATTTGGTATAAGTCATAGGTGCATTGATAGGTTAAGTACTTTCCATAGAACACCATCCAAATATGTCTTAGAAAACACTTTAAGCTGTAAGTCTCGGATGTCATGTACTTGTTGATCTTTGACAGTCGTTCCCTCCTTACAGTTCTGACAAACAGTCTTACGCAGAGTTACTGCTTTAAGGACTACTCACACTTAGAGCCCATTTAGACGATGCCAGAAATATGAAAATTGCAATACATTGTGCAGCTTGGATACCTAAAGTTATAGATGAACGCCAGCAATCTATTACAACTGGCACGATAATTGTCACATCGTCTAAATGGGCCCTAATTTAGTGTATGTTTATAGAAGGTACACGTCTCCATACGAAATTGTAGTGGACTATGGACTTAAGCTGAGTGACTTTTCCCTTATACTGTGAAAGGTTGTAGAGGTAGGGCTCTACATTTTAAAGAATGACTGGTGTTGTCGTGGAGGCAAAATAACAATACAGTCTTCGTGTATAACTACCATTATACACGAGTTTCAGAAAAGTAAAAGAAAATGAAGGAAAATTATGGATTTTTAATTACAACCGGAAATTAAAAATCAGGTGATACAATGAGGTAAATAATAATTTATGTTTAAGATAAACACCAGCCTAAAATCAATGAGGAAAATTATGTTAAATAGCTTTATCAGAGATGTTTTTACAAAACACCCGTCTTAATATATTAATCGCTTTTCCTTTCAAAATACCTAATCAAGTGTTATCTATAAAATTTATCTGATTCACATTTTAGTTCAGCACGTGTATTGACTTAAACCTACAAACACATTTATGCAATTATGTAGCATCAGCTAACTTACAAAGCATTTAATAATGTTCAATAAAAAACAAGACTTACCTACTTAGAACAATTACAGAGTAATCAATTTGTAAAGCATAAAAACAAAACTCAACTAACAATTGACACTAAACAAAAACATGCTCTTAAAGGAAGCTACAAATACACATGCCTAACAAATACATAAACATCTTTATTTCAGAATAAAACTTGAGCAAAACCAGAGGGCAAACTAGGTGATAAAATAAATGGATATGGATAGAGCAAATTATCTCAATGAAAATCTCTATTTATTGTGACCAAGAAACCTAATACCACCTGTTAAAGTTAAATATTCGCAATTGTAAGAGAAAGACAGCGCTCTACACGAAGTAGAGTGGCATCTCTCTTCCACAATTAAGGCAGTGGTACTTTCAGAGGCAGTGGTAGCTCCCCTAAACTCGGTCCAATAATATTCCTTTATCTAAGATCAGAGAATGTTCCCGCATTAGTACTCAGTTCCAAATTGTCGCGTAAAATCTTTGAAATCTGGAAGATTAAAGATATTGGCGTAATCGATAAATGGATTTAGACTAAGTTTTCGTAGACTGCATAATTGAACAGCGAAATAGAGCTTCAATATTTAGGAAATACTATTTTATTTATAACAAATTAATCAGTTAGGCAGAACACAGTTGCTCATAGTTAAAATATCATTCTTAACTCACAATCTCGATTTAAAACTGTATTAAATTAAGTCCTGCAGCTCTACAAACCCCTACGTGTTAAACACGCATGAAGATGCAGAAAAATATGTATGAATTATTCACGCAACCGAAACCGCGGGTAGAGCTATGCAATAAATATCAAAGTATGCAGCATAGCGAGCGAATTATCAAAGCGATAATGCGCGTGTGCGAATCGATTAAGAGTTCGCAGCATGCATCAATATACGTTAATTACTAATTTTCTACACTAAGCGTATTCAATTTATTGACTTTAATTTTAATATAATCCGATATGTGTTGGTTTGCTGGCTATAATTATAAACCCCTGCCTGTACTACGATATCTTAAACCAGGACTGATGCCGTGGTGGAAGCGAGAGCGACAGATACCGCTAAACATTGTGTATAGTCGCGTCTCTTTTCCACAAAATAAGTGTTACGTAGAGTTCTCGTGGTAGGCGGTCAGTATTATATTTCGTTGTTTATTTGGGCTGGATTAGGTCGTTCAACAAAATTATCTCGTATACCCAAACAATAGATTATGTTTCATAAGTCTAGCTAGCTTATCCTCCTACGATATCGCAATTTACTTTTATATTTTTTTTCAGTAAGTAAATCTGTATTGTACGTTTAATTCGTTATAAAATATAAAGTACTAACACCGAATAGGCGCAGGACGTAAATGAGAATAACATCAGAAAAGTAGCATAATTGATTTTGTAAACTATAAGAAAACTCGAATCCCTCACTAGCTAATATGATAAACAAGTAGGAAAGAAAATAAAACTGAAATAATAAAACAAAGAACAAAAAAGAGTTTCAATAAGGTCTTTTTCACCTTGTGTAATATCTAACTTATCAATAATTCCAAAAGAACTTAAAATTTTCACTGCACTCGAAACATAAATAAAAAATTAAAAGTAAACTCAGCTAAGATCAAGAAACATCATAAACAATGTGACATAATATAACCTTAAACAACAATCCACAATGATAAGAAGAATACTCATTAAAATACATTAAAACGCATCGAAACGAAATTCACGATAAGGTCATAAAACAAAAGATAAATAAATATAAATGATCAATAAACATTAATAAATTTGAATGCTGGCTTTTGAACCCTTGACTCACTCTCTGATTCACAAGTGATATTATATGACACTTTTTTGTTTTTATTATTGCTTAAATATGATTCGGAATACTCGGGTTGCGAACTTACGAGTTTAAGAGCTTCGATTCATAAGTGATAAAATGGCACTTTATTTTTTTAAAGTCAATTCTTGATAAAATATTGTACAAGCTTGCGTTTTGTCCCTTCCAGTTGCTTTGATATTAAATACGCAACTTTTAAGAAACTACTACTATATTTTTATTGAAAATATATTTTTTTAATTTTATTCCGTAAAACAGAATCTTAAACAATCACAAAAACCGTTACCTATCACTTTATATTTCTGTACCAACCTTTATTTCTAACCTAACCTAAACACTGCATTGAAATGAAAAAAAAACTATTTTTCAGAATTGCATTTTTATAGACAAAATTAAACCTCAGACAGGGCTCAAACCTACTACCACTATATCGACGCACCCGTTCCTTTACATTTCTAAATATCACCAATTACATTACAAGTCTTCAGAAACATCAAACTCTTTATTTGTCCAATTAATATTTATCACCCAACCCAACTTATGACTAGAACCGTTACAAAACTCCCTTCAACAGTACCAAGTACGTAAATATTACTAATAGCCCATTTACATAAACATTAAGTACGTTTTCGACACGAAATATTCAATAGGTGTCCCGAACATGAGGTGTGATAAGATACGCCCACGCCAACATCCTGCTTTACTAGAACACTTACATGTAATTGTTGTCAACGTGTGTGTTTATATGTTGTATTGATTTGATATCAGTATCTAATATCTATCAATGTTTGGAGTTAGAATGAAAATGTAAAGAACAGTTTCAAACTGTATACGGAAAGAAATATACTGTTTTATATGTTTATGAAAGAAAGATCAAAAGTATATGTTTGACAGAAATGCAGTAGTTTTTCTTTACGATAATACTAAAAATTTTCTAACCTTTTTTTCTTGTCATTGGATTTCTCTGTTTCACACGGATGATGTTATGCAATCGCAAAGAATCTTCCTCTTTCTTCTTTACAAGAAAACATGGATAAAGTCTTACTAAAATCCCCACATATACTATGTACTACAAAAGGAATCTATCCGTGACACATATTTGAATGAAAAGTTATATAAAAATAACTGGACCACGACAGAACATTCTCTACTTGATAACCGATATACAAAGTAAATTTGTAGACAAACGCTTTAAATAAACGCTATAATACAAATCTTGGAACATAGAAAGACGTTTGAAAGTAACCATTAAGCAATCTTAATAACATAAGTTCGACCCGGTCGCGTCACGAGCCGCCATCAGTATTGATTCGCAAGCCTGCTATCAGGCATATTAGCACTTGACACCTACGTTGTTTTGACACATCGCGATCGCAGCAACCAAGCATAAACTGTACAGCTTTATCGTTAATTATCTCTATCTATACGAACATTTTTGCGGAGGTTTTTGGATTATTTAGGTCAAGCCTTGCACTAAAATAACGTGTTTAGTGCGAGTTGATTCGTGACATGGAGAGTTCTGTACAAAAAGGCTAAAAATACTAAGCGATTGGGTGACACAGAATTAGAAAATAATTTTATTTGTCAAACAACAAATTAATGAACGTAAAAACCATTGCGTACTGTCGGTAGCTGTTATAGTAGTAAAAAAATCATCTGCGTAAAACTTCGACCGCCTAGAAATAACGGTGACTGCCGGATGGACAGAAGGATAGACATAGGAGCCTCCAGTAAAAGGTTCCGTTATTTACCCTTTAGATATGGATCCCTAAAAAGTGCAAGTAAAACTTGGATTTGATCATCCAAGTTTCCAGAAGCTTTAGGTCCCAGGCACGACTGTTTTAAAAAACACAAAATTCTACTTCAAATTTTACAAAAAAATACTGGTTACTAAACGATACCTGAATCAGGCCAAACAGATTAACCTGCTATCAACTAAACAGCTTCATTAAAAGGTCATCGTCCTAAAAACGAAGGGAACAAAACTCTACAGGACCATAAGGAGAGACAAATAAAAATCCGGGGAAAAGCCCCGGTAAATTGATAGCGGAAGTCTCGGCGGGACTATTAGTGTTCGTCGCATGTCAAGCAAGGCTTAGCCGCAGTAAATAAAGCAATTTAGCATTTCCCACAGAACTATACGACTGTACGTAAGTGTTGAGAGCCTTCATTCATTCTTTGTGTTGTCATAACGTCTTCATTTCTTTACGTAGGTTATACTCCTGTCTGCATATGTAAAGTAAAATTAATTTGTATATTTTGTGCTCTCTGCTTTTCTAAATCATAGAGTCCTAGTATTTCTATGGGAAAGGTATTCTGATTACACCTGTTTCCTTCAAGATTATTCTCCCTAAGGATGACAATTTGGTACCGCGCAACTAGTCATTAATACTAATGTTTTATAATTTTATTTAAAGATACTTACATCCAAAAAAGACTGACCTACAGTGACTTTTCGATTTTGACATACATGACATAAAAATACATTTTGATTGTGACATATAAGTTTTGCGTGTCCGAAAATTATATTTTTTCCTTTCTTACCAGCAAGCGGCACGAATGCATCCACTCATAGCACATACAGCTAAACAGTTCCACAGTCTCACCCATTTTATGTGTTTGCATGTGAAGCCATTACCGAAGGTACATGCTCTGCTATTACTAATAACGTTCAATGCTTTGCTTGCTTTAACTTCTTAATTAGTAGCTGTTGAATTAACCTAATTATTTGTTATCGTCACTTGTTTTGAACGTTAATTTTCCGTTCGGTTTATTTTTATCATTGCTGTGCGTTCTTGATGCATATATGTTTGGTTATAGATATATCCCTTCCGAATGCTTATTTGCATACATTTTAGGATGCCTTTTCATAGATGTTTTTCCTTAAGTGTTTTACATAACATTGATGTGCGGGATTTTAATAACGACAAAACACTTGCAGCAAAATATAGCCTTACATAAATATACGTCCTTTCGTGGAGTAACAGTTGATTCATTGCCAAATAATATCAAAAATCGTCAAATAGTTTAACCGTGTATAAAACAAAGACACATTCACACATACTTTCTTAAGATAAGTTTGCTGTAAGGCTCATAAACCCTATATTCTACACCAAAACACCACAATATTCGTCTCAACGTATTGTATTAGCTGAATGGTCGATAATAGCAAGCGCGGTGCCAATCAAGAATGCCAAGGTTATTTTCTCCACAAGTTAGAAGATTAGAACTATATAATGTAGCGGCATGTACGATACGAATTGTAGAACTACGAGTACCGCTTGTACGGTAACTGTTGTATTTGTCGGTATCGATAACGTTTGTCATGATTTTACGGTCATTAAGGATGCTTTGATAAGTGTTGTATCTTTATCTATACTAATATATAAAGCAGAGGAGTTTGTTTGTTTGTTTGATAAAGATAAAGATAAAGATAAAGATAAAGATAAATTTATTTGTTAGAAAACAGTGCATTAAGGTGTTACATATTATTATAACTAGTATCTTGTATTCTACCATTACTGGTGTACAAATCTTAAACTTATAAACTAAGAAAAAAAAAAAAACAACAAATATAGGCCAAAATTATATAACGCGAAAGGATGTATAAATATTTTATAGATAAATTTCAGGAGAAAAATTATCATTACATTATACAATCATATTTTAACAAATATATTACATTGTATCACTTAAGTATTCATTTACAGTGTAGTAACACTTATCAATCAGCATGGCAAATAATTGTTTTTTAAATATGTTCAATGTTTCATTTTTAAAGTTATTAGGTAATTTATTATAAATTCTAATAGCCATGCAATACGAGTTTTTACTGAACATTGCTGTGCGTTGTTTTGGTATATGAAGTTTGTATTTATTTCTACTATGTCTATTATTGATATTACAGGCATTTTCAAATAAGTATTGATTTTTATAAACAAACACACATATCTCATAAATATACAGGCATGGTAGAGGTAGAATATTATATTTTTTGAAAAGTGGTACACAACTGTCTAGATAATCAGCTCCACATACAGACCTGACACATTTTTTTTGGGCTCTGAAAGCTCTTTGAACGCGCTAATCTCAGAAACTACTGGTCCAAATTGAAAAATTCTTTTTGTGTTGAATAGACCATTCATCGAGGAAGGCTTTAGGCTATAAACCATCACGCTGCGACTAATAGGAGCGAAGATACAATGGAAAATGTGAAAAAAACAGGGCAGGTGTAAATCATAAATTATATCTTCTACCCACGGAGACGAAGTCGCGGGCAACAGCTAGTAAATAAATAACTGAATAGAGATTTCCGTTTAACTTTTGTTCTTGTTTTTACCGTATACGTAGTAAGAACCATTTTTGATGAGAGTTATGGATTTAATTTAATAAAAATACTAAAATGTAATGAAATAATCTCTTCGGGAAATAGGATAGACGTCATCACGTTTTTGCGTCGAAATTTTCCTAGCAAGCTAGGTATAAACGTCATGTCAGTGTTGTCTTGAGCTCATGATACAGGCAATAGATTAACAGCTACGTCTGTTGCTCTTATTTGCCTGTTGCATTTATTGAATTCACTATCTTTATCAAATTTTAATGATGCCCATTGTTAAGTTTCAGCTAGCACGACTCGAAAAATACAACGATATATACTGCTGTCACAAATCAATTAAGTACATTTACACAGTGACGTCATTGGTATTTTTAATTCTTTCCAAAAAAATATATTAAGCATCAAAATTATAATTAACATTATTATAATACCTCCCTAACCCTTTAAAATTTAAGGGCTCTATAATGCAAACAATAAACACGATAATGGCTATAATCCCTGAGGTTATATATTAATAAGCTACGGAACCATGAGCTGAGAGGAAATTACCATCGGTTTTGAATAGGCTTTCCATCCCGCGGGTCTCCTTAGGAAGCCAAGATATATAGGTATTTATGCTAAGGGCGTATTAAGGATTTGTCTAATACTAACTTTGCCCTGCTACTTTCGCTTTGTCTTTTGTCATATAGAGGACTTTTTTCTGTATAGGATAAAAATTATGTATCATGAATATATATATAAAAAAACTGTCTGTCTGTTACGATTGTAAGGGGAATTGCCATCTACCAATTTTGCATGAAAGGAGAAAACCAAACTCCATAGAATCTTGGGCCTGGCGTTACAGAGCTGGAATTTTGCCATAAATTAGAGAACTTAGGAAGATTTCACGTCCCCAATTTTCACGTCTCTCAGCAATGGCCAAGTTGGTAAAATCAGACAATGTTTACACTGATTGTTAGTCTCAGCGAAACCTCCTTATTATAGTGAAACCTCCTTAATTCTTCAAGATCCTTACTGAAACCTCCTTCTTCAAAAACTGTGACTGGACTATCGGTGCGCTTTAAGACGGAGCGTGCTTAGTAACCTAGCAACGCTCTCTCTCTCACACTCTCTGCTGTCAGCAGGCATCGCAGCCATATTTTTGTTTCGAGCTGTGCGCTCGCAACCTAATATGATGAGGTTTAGGTACCTACTTACATAAAAAGTGGTGAATTCAGATTAATATTCTTGAAAACCTCAGCAGAAAACTATGTTTGCTAGATAGGGCCTACTTACATCAATAATGACATATTTAAGCATTGTGTTTACTACCAGGGAATTTGATGCTATCTGAAATTACAGTAAACTGCGATTGCGACAATAGGTTTATTAAAATAAAAAAACCGTATTATTGAGATCATTCTTTATTAACCACCTTCGTTAGGATTATCATAATATAATAATACACTATCTAGGAATTGTGCAGGAGGATAATTGGTCCATGGTGTGGGCACAGCACCCAACCAATATTCGCCTTTCTATTGTGTTGCAACGGTCTGTTGCTATTCCTCCATTAATGCACTCATGATACCGTATCCACCAATTGTCAGAAGAGCAATATTCAGATCCGGTTGTCCAGCAAAGGTCAGCAGGAATGCAGGCATCCAATATGCAAGCGAGGGTCAGTCAGAAGGCAATCAGTTTCGGAGTCCAGTATTCGAGCAGAGGTTTAATATTGTAATGAATCTCGAGTATTTGAAAAACACATTCACATGCGCGAAGATACGAAGAGCGAATGACACGGAAAAACGATGTCAATTGTCAGACGTTGACATTGGCATTTGCCATTTACTAGTGCAATCCATGTGAAATAAATGAATCGATTCGTTGAAATCGATTTTTTCAATTATTTATTTCCTTTAATGATTTTTTAATCGTGCTTACATAAAAATATTATTATACACCAGATTTTTTTTTATTTTACAATGATTTGAATTTAAAAAAGCAATTACAATAAAATAAAGGCTAATGCAGGTTTATATTTTGCCCAAAGAACGTGACCATGCAACCAGCCTTCTGGGCATGTTTCCCGACTTTGGCATGGATGAAGATGTATTTTTTGACGTTTTGTAAATAATGTATATTTTTCATTTTATATTGATATAGTTTTAAAAATGTAATATCCGCTAAATCGATTATATTCTAGGTACACTCTATTGTTTTATGCTAGTGTTTCCAAATGAAGTTATGTACAATAAAATAAATACTTTACAAAGGTTGTTTTAAATAGAAAAATAAAAATGTACTTTTTTTTAGACTTGGCCATTGTAATTGTTGCTAAGATTTAAATGGGTTAACTAAGAAAAATAGTAGAATTTTTTGGTACATATTTCATTCGTGTAACGGCTAGGCCCAGAATCGGGTTTCTCCTTTGACATGGGTAAAAACATTGCTTGAATTAAGCGCTGGCTTGTCTAGACTAGCGCATAAACCTTAAACAATGAATTAAAATATTACATATAAAAATAATCATAAAACAGTGAACCAGTTTCTTTATACTTTTCAAACATTATCGAGTACCTGATTGAACGTATCATTTTGTTCTATATTAAATAGCAGTTTGTCTTGAATTCTTATCAATAGGTACGTATGTTGACACACGTCTCTCACCTTATGAAACAAAAGAGGATCACATTGCAAATTCACCTTTGACATTTGACGGAGCAAGTATTCTTTTCACGAAGGAAAACTGTTTCTTGTCTATTTCTTTACCTTTATTTGTGTCAATAGAATATAGTAAATATTTAGTGCCTACTTAAGCTTTTATTTGGTATTTGTGATGATTAAAGGTTTCGGAAGGCACTTTAAATTGTGGGTCCCGGCTGTTATTCTTACATCTTTGACAGTCGTTACAGGTAGTCAGAAGCTTGAAAAGTCTGACAACCAGTCTAACCAAGGGGTATCGTGTCGCCCAGGTAACTGGGTTGAGGAGGTCAGATAGGCAGTCGCTCCTTGTAAGACACTGGTACTTAGCTGAAACCGGTCAGACTGGTAGCAGACCCCAACATAGTTGGGAAAAGGCTAGACCGATGATGATGATAAAGGTTATATTTTTAAATGCCGCTGGTTTGTTTCTAATCAATTTAAGTAATTATATAACTAACTGACGGACATAAAATATGTGCGTCATTTCCTTTTTTTACAACGCTCTGACTAAGAAAATTCACCTTTATGTCAGGTGGAATTTTACATACATTAAAATTACATCTACAAAAATGTCTTATAATATGACAGTGACTATGTTAGTCTTTAAACATGTGCACTAATTTGCTAATTACAAAAAAAAACCAAACTTCATCTTTCAGATTGTTTTTAGCACAACCTCGCCACGCACTGCCCGTCATTGCAACTCCTGTAAGTCAGAATTCACAATGAAACTAACGAATTCATTCGCTTCGATTATTTTTTTGCTGTTTGATTTTCGCTATTGACTTCAACCTACGTCGAAGGCACGGCCTGAGAATATATCGTTCTTCCAAGAACTAAGAACACCTCCTTCTACTGCTCAAGCCAGAATCACCGGATCGCACAATCATACCATTAGATTTTAGACCTAAGTCAAATTTTCCTAACATCATTTTCGCAAAGGTGATACCGGAATTCTTTCTCCACTCCGTCATAGTTCAAGTTTCCATACCATCCGTAACAAATGCGTTTACGACAAATACATATGTCAGTAGTTCTGTGACACTCGATCTATCTCCGTCGCAACGGTATTTAATATGAGATACAATATTTGCCAGTCGACATTTTCAGGGTATTTACCGATCATGTTTTTTGAAATTGTAAGCTTAATATATCTGTAGAATGCAATATAGTACTTTTGCTTAAGTAATATAAAAATATTTTTTTGAGTTCTTAAAAAAAATATCTTAGAGAAACATGGCTAAAACACTCCTTTAATGACTCTTACGTTACAGTCAGACCATATTCTTTAAGTGCCATTAAAAATATGAGAGACAACCTGATATTGGATTTATTGCCCGAATGCAATTTTTTTTTACCCCTGGAATATTGGTCTCGAAATGTAATCATTTATACTGTCAGTACGATTTTTAACTCTTATACGTGTCTCTTTTTTAGAAAGCTTAAGTCGACGTTTTCCGTCTGACTACCCTGAGAAAAATCGACACATACTAAACTTTAAAACAAAAGTCAGTCAGTCGTTCTATTGGCTTGGATATATGTAAATTAAAAATATCTGTATATATATTAAAAAAAATCACCTCCCTAACTATTAACTTCTAACGATAAAGTATATCTAACATTTATCTTAATAAGAAACATCGACGTATCTGAACCGATTTAAATTGGACGAACACCTCACCTTACAACTCGGCTATCACTCGCAATTGCGTGATAAACTCGCATCTAACCGCTGGTCAAGTCACCCCTTAACACTAGCCATAAATAAACTCGATAGCAGCTAAAGGCTTGATGATAAAAGTCGTTTAACAGAGATAAGGAACGACTTGTGCCTTGAATTTTGGACCCTTAAGTTTATACAATATTCGATTTAAATGTAAAGTGAATAAGGGTGAGGTTTGAATGGCAATCACAGAAAATGTTGTTGTAGTTTACGCTGCAAATTTTTTTCTTTTTTAGCATAATTAAAGGCATCTTTATGTCTTTGATTCTGGCCAGTGATGTATACCGGGTAAGTAATAAACTTTGATACATAACACACATTTTTTATTCTTCTATAGAACGCTTACGTCTACCTTATTAAAAAAATACGTTTGTCAAAAATCCCCCAATTATTTTAGTCAGTTGCCTGAATTTCTTCCAATATTCTATCTTTTGATATCTTGAATATAAGCGCCTAATTTAATACTCTCTCTAATCGAAAACCTCAATTGAATATCCAAAAGGAAATCAAAGTAACTTCAAGACCGTATTTAACTAAACATAGCCTGTCAAAGAATAACATGATATTAGACGGTGACACAATGTACTCTCACGCAGACAGCAGTAGTTTATACAAATGTATCCGGTTAGGTGAGTCTAGGTGTTCCTAAGGCTGGAACTGGATTCTGGGAGTAAATATGCCCACTGTCCTGTTAAATTGAAACTTGTAGCCTTTTTTGAGACCGGCTTTATGACAGAAAGACAGCTGCGGGCAGGAATTATTCAACTGTACGCGTTCGCTTCATAGCGAAACTTTGGGATCAGGCAAATATTTTTTTTTTCTATCATGCCAGTAATTTATTTGATATTAGAGGACAATTTATTTTTCTTTTTGGTTGTTTTCGGCTTGTGCTCTCGTAGGCGAAGAATGCCTTTTTAATGCCGTTAATTTCACCGTAATATTTGTTTATTTCTAAGATAAGTTTTTTTAGCGACATCTGTTTCGTCTGCACTGTTGGTATATACAAATTATTGTTCCATGACTGTATATATTAACGTGAATGTGAATATAAATCTCGTTATAATCTTCCGATCATCACTTGGAGAACACCAAAAAAAAACAAATTTAACTCGGTTTATCTGCTAAAATAAAAAAATAAACTTTTTTCACATCTCCGACTGTACTTTTGTTGACACACCCATAATGAAACACTAATAACTTTTCCTTTTTCAATAACCACCGACTCTTAAAATATAAAGGAAAAAAAACTACCTCAAACATTATTGATTAAAGATTACCAACTTCAGTTCAAATTCTAAGAATTATAACCGAGAGACACGACTACAACCTTTAAAGTTAGATCTCACAACGCCGCTTACCATTAAACTTGGTCTTATACGTTATCGATTATCAATATCTCGATTTTATTCACACGTAATAAATCGAATACGAATTATTCGAATCCGATTGTGTCGTATAACGTGGTGTCACGTGGTATAACGTAATATGTTATGGTTAAGTGTGGGTGTTTATCTGCATAGAAAATCTCTATATGACCAAAAACAACCCTACGGCTATAAACGCGTCATAGTAACGATGAACAAAACAAAAGAATGAAAGAAAATGAAACAAGTGAAAATTGACTCGTATTTTTTTTTTTAATAAATGTGAATTGAATACTCAGAGTATTTTCTATTTCGCAATCAAAAACAGAAATCTACAAAATTTTATGAAGTACATAGCTCTATTGTTGGAGCAGAAATTGTTATACCTACAGCTGAAATGAATCGCAAGTTTGGCTTGAAAAATATAGTCATATAAATAATTTACCATTTAACATTATTTAATCTAAAAAATAATATATAATTCAACTTATCTATTAACTACAAGAACAGGGTAAATTGTCGAGCTTCATAGAGTCAACAAGCCGTAAAAGAGTGTAATGGAAGCTAATGAGGTGAAAACGACAAGAAAATAACAGCGATACCCTCTGCCTACGCTATCAGGGAACAAGAATATACACACATGTGAATTTTGTAGGAAAATATTCATAACATCCCTGCCTGAAATCTGAATGTAGGTTATTTAAATTTGTTACACTTTCACGGCGAAACTGCTTTACCGATTTCGATCAAATTTGGTTTACGGATCAGGATTGTGGAAAAATATAATCTAGATGAGTAATTTTAGCCTAAACGAGTTGTGATATATGCTGATATTATTACCCTACTTGAGCTTACTCCTAATATACCAGATGAGCGACTAACAAAACTTCAATATAGTATTTTTGTACACTTCTTAGTTGTCTTTTTGGTTGTTCTAGGCCCAGCAGTGAGGAAAACAAGCCAATATTATACATAAATTCAAAGAACCGGACATAAATCACTAACTAGTAAACTAGTAGAATCAAATAATTAGTTCTGATGTACGGATAGCAAGTTAATTCGATACGCTGTATCTAGCCACCATATTATCTCACATCCGTTGTGCACACCATCATTATTTTAAGTGCTGTACCTTTTTGCGACGAGGCAACGTCAAATATGACTTGAATAATATTTCCTCTTAATTCTTGGCTGTTCGTACACGTGGATTTGTAAATGTCTGAAATACAGATTTTAATTCCTAAAATTGTGTGACTTATGTTGACATGTGTGCAAAGAGCTTAATCATGGTTAAAAATAGGGAATAAGAAATTTAACTACTATTAATAAAAGAAGCAGAAACTCGAAAATTTTCTTAACACAAAACTGTTTCTATTCCATTTTTTTTTCTTTTACAAATCGTCTCTCGAACTGAGGAATTTAATCCTTAGTTACTTACACAAGGACACCCAATCATTACTATTACATACAGTACTCAAGTACTCAATTTTAATTTATAACAAATCTCAAACCAGAACTCTTCCTAACAAAATACAATAAACTGCAATATGATTGTATAATCACAAGTGAAGGTGAACTTTAACTGACAAAGACCCGTGGGAGGACAACCTGACACAATAATAAAGAGATATCAGACACAGCTTACCGAAGCGATATGCAACACCGCAAGTATTCTAACTTCGGAGAATTACAATAAATAGGTATTGTAAGACTTTGGCCTAAATACGGCTAAATAGGTGAAGAAACTTAGATGTCTACGAATGCTGTGTGTGCACA
This sequence comes from Trichoplusia ni, assembly GCF_003590095.1. NCBI lineage: Eukaryota > Metazoa > Arthropoda > Insecta > Lepidoptera > Noctuidae > Trichoplusia > Trichoplusia ni. The sequence goes on from NC_039491.1 coordinate 10,685,262, forward strand.
ACTCAAAACTACACTGTTATTTTTGGGTTTATGTGTTTCTGCGTATGCTTTGTTGGAGATCCAATATTCCTAATAATAGATAAATAAATAAAATGATTAAAGGATATAACGATCGTTTTGTTAGGTTAGTTTTTGAAGAGCGCCATGAATATTGCCAATATTCCAGGAGTGGAGATATGTGGAGAAATGTCAAAATAAGGGAGGTAGACTCTTTTAAACTCCTGGGGACCTAAAGTAAGATTGTAACAGCTGTGAAAGCGTCTGTATCATGCACCCGCAACAACTACTTTTACATGTATTAGTAGAGCTCTGTGCAATAAAAATTGTCAAATTTCGTCTTTGAAAATTTCAACTGCCTGTCTTAAACGGTTCATGAGATACAGCTTGGTGACATACGGACGGACGGACAGCGAATTCTTATTAATAGAGTTCCTTTAAAACCTTTGGGTAAGGAACCCAAAAAACCAAGCCAATAATTCATATCTGTTTCAATAAAATACAGTGTATTTAGTGAATTTGTATACGAATATAAGGCTATCATAGTTTGTATCCTAAACATACATTCCTAGACCGTGCTCTGTTAACCTTACAGGGATTAACCTTATATACTCATTAATTCCAATTACTTAGGGCTTCATTTGTTTGTAGCTATCATCTCTATGTTGACTTAGAACATTATGACAGACAATATGAGTCAAAATGTAAATCAATTTGTAGAGAAAGTAAGAGACACACTGATCCTAGTAAGACTTACTGACAACATGTGTATTATTAAGTGTCTTTATATTGTCTATAAAAAGTTGAGATATCAAAAAAAATATTTCTCAACTTTTCTAGCCCCATCTAGTCTCAAACTAAGAAAAGCTTGTATAAAGAGTACTAGTATACATTTCTAAATACACACATAATATAGATAAAGTACATCCAGACACTCTACAAGTGATCGTGTTCATCACACAGACATTTGTCCTAGGTGCCATCGAGCCCACGACCTCCGTATAGAAAAATGTACGTTGCATATTTGTCATCAGTTCGTCTCTACCTCTAAACCTAACAAACAGATTCACTTTTTGACTGTACCTTAAGAACGTACATTTACTAACAAGTCTTCTAAGAGTGAAGAACGCGCATAGCATATTAATATGTTATATCATTGCAATACATTGACTAACACAGATTGTACTATCAAAGTCATCACAGGGAATGTAAAATGTAAAAATCACTTTAAATTCTCAAACTGAATATTGAAACTGTGCATAGAACAGAAAAATACGGTAGCTGGTACTATTTAACGCGGACGCGAGTGAGGAAATGATCGATTTTACAAGATAACTACAGGACATACATAGGACAATATCTCAGACAATTTAAACATCCTGTATTGAACTCTCGTGTTCTCAGAACAAGCTGTTCAGACTATTTACTACTGCTAACGACTCAACAATTGTTTTACAAACACTTTAGTTTCTTATAGAACATAACATTAAACTTTTTATCAAGCGATTCGTTTTTGCTCGTTTCATTTCAACTTGGTTAAATTCCAGTAAGTAACTATCTTTGGTTTTCTTTTTATTTGCGGCGTTAAACCAGCCTTTTTCAACTGAACGTTGTTTGTTCATCGCTAAGGAAAGGCGCGACAACCTTTTTATTTGTTGCCAAGATGCTTTCCATCTTCTCAGAGTTCCTTTTCCAGGTATAATCTGTTTTATGATGAGGTCGGGATACATTTTCATTTGTTTCCTTTACGGAGAAAAACAATTGGACGGTTGCCGGAAAAGTAGGAATAAAGGTACACCGAAGTATTGTAATGAGCCAATAACACAGAAACCTCTCTGCAAAGAAGATTAACTCGGTCACGTTTTAGTAACAGGATTATACATAATCTACAGCATGTCATGTTATGGAGATAAATAGAATGGTTGGGTGTAACGTGGCGTCATCTAGTACACGTGCTTTATACACAATTGACTTTAAAAAGAATACAGATGATATCTGCTTGCAGCAAATTGATTTAGAAACTGTTTGTTTTATTGAACCTATTTTTTTAATCGCTGCCCGATGTACCAATGTTTGGTAATTTGAACGATTCCGTTTATTCTTCTAGCTTGGCATTTTTCTCGTTCAGAACTGAACGGAACTGTAGTCATATAATGTTGACTGCATACTAACCAGAAAAAAATATGTAGGCAACATCAATTGTAAAACATATTAAAACTTTTTCATGGTACTTAAAACCTAAAAAAAACAATTTATCTTCTATTTTAATTAACCTTATTCCTGTGATAACCGTGGCGGTAATAGCAGTGCTCTACATTATTAAGCAATTCAGTAAATATCACTTCTAATTTGTGTTGCCATCATGTTACAATGTAACAGTTTCTTCATCTTATTTCATCTTACTTCTTTGCTTAATCTGTTGCTTTGTATTTGCTTGTTTTTTCCTGCTTTTTATGCTACACTTAAGAAATTGTCTATCTTGCACCAGATTTTAGAAAGACTTGACTAAGAACCATATGTTTCATTAAACAGTCTTTATTTTTGCCCATTGTTTCGCGCCATAAGTACCTAGGATTAAAAAACTGAATTATTTGTATGTCAATCGAAGTTTTTCATTTACATTTATTTGCAGGAGAACCAAGAAAAATAGTAGTATTTAACCACATTATTCAAGGTGAATATTTTACAGAATTCATATCATTTTATTAAGAGTTAAAACGTGACATTATCAGAGTTCAATATTAAATGTTTTGCACATGTAATCGTTCACTTTCGATCCATATTATAATCGATTCATTCGTCCCACACTGGTCTATCGTAATCAAGAAACTTTAATTGTAATCGGTTTCACTGGAAAGAGACAGAATAACGATAACTGCGATTATTACAAACTTGTGGCTTCTGAATTTATCTGCTAATGACGGACAAAGTCTGCCGGCTAAGTAATTTGTGCGTCTTAGAAACTTCATTGCAAAGGAATCATTTCGACGGAATAATTGGATGCTCGTAATTTAGGTACGAACGAGATTATTGCTGGAGTATTTGCTAATAATGTTAGTGGAGTAGATTGCTTGGCGTTGAAACAGAAGGACCTCTTAAATGTTCTTGAAAAATTCCTCGTCACTGTTGGAGTTTATCGAAAAGCCCGAGTGCGCAACACGTTGCTTCTAATTTTCTTAAAACAACCGTCAGGCTTGTTTGTCTTTTTATAACGTATTCTGAAGAACAATAAAGACTGCGGCGTAACAATTATCCAATGGTTTGTTTTAAGCTTAATATTAAAGTTCAAGTTCAAGGGAAGCGTGAGCATGAATTATAAGTATGTGGTGTGTAATTAAGACTTATTTAATTTTCATATCTTCTTGTTTTCCACGTGTCGGAGCTTAATGAATGGTTTTCGTTTGAAATGTGTTCTAGAAACAATCCATTATGAATGTGTATCGCTCAAGCTTCTTCCGAATGCCATTTTGTGTTGGGTACCGGATTTTCTTTACATTTTCACTATATTTCATCATTTAGAGATAGGTAGATGGATAAACGAATTTCTTACGAGACTAGATAAATCACAATCAGGGTTGTTATATTAATATTAACCTGAAGGCACCCGATGGCTCTCGTTTTAATATCGCGATTAACGTTAGAACCGAAATGCATAATAGATTTCACTTCATTCCATGATGCAATACATGCAATGTTTTGGTACTTATCAATATTCTGGCATCACAGCAATTAAACGCATAGTATTGGCATTTGCTGCCAAAATGGATCGAGGAACTAATTCGTCGGCTGGCGAAACAAATGTGAGTGCGAGTCGCAGCTCGCCACGAATCAACAAGTGCAAGACGCACCGACAACATCTCTCGGCGGTAAACAAAGAAAAGCAACCAAGCCATGGAATTTGTTCGAGACAGAGGCAACGATCGTGAAAACTGGGCCGGACATGTGTGCCTCGGCCGTGACCGCTTTACAATCACTTTTCAATTAATAAAGAACAAGCAAGCACCTGCAGAATGCAACAGATTCTATCACTCGCAACAAACAAGCAATACGCACGCGTTTGATGCCGCTCCAATATAAATCCGGACCGCACTTTCACAGATTAGTTAGTGTGTTTTGTTTACGTACTTTTAGGGGTATAACACAGGGCACAGGTACACAGGGTAGCACGAGTCGAGTCGCGGACGTGGGCGCGCTGCACGGCGTGCGTGTGTATCGCGCGGCGGACGGCGCGGCACTGGCCAGGCGGCGCGAGCCACTACGACACAGCGCGAAGCGAACGCCAATTCGCAACTCGAAATACCTACGTAACGTAACTTAACTCCATAATATTTTATAGTTTCGTAATCGTGTTACTCGATTACTGTGCGCCGTTCGCGTCTAATCGATGTCACGATTTCGGGAGCGGTCCTTGGGACCGAGAGAATCGAACTCACATGCATTCCATGTCTGTTAAATGCAAGTCTGTAGGAAAGGTCAGAGTGTGCGGTTCGCAGTACAGAAGGCGGATAGGTACGTCAATGTATGTACGTTCGTCCTCCCACGTAGTTACGAAGATACGGAGATGAGAATAAGTTTCAACGACCATCTGCGGCTCATCATTCTAACATTAACTGCCGTAGTATTATCGCCTTATTTTATAAAAGACGTCAAACTTAATGTGGCTGGTATCCAGGAGAACAACATTGCTAAAAAACTCAGAATGAAACTTCACGACCGATTTGCGTTACGTACATCGTAGTCGACGCGACGGTAAACGGCGCATGAATATTCAAACGCCTGGTAATGAGAAGTCGTTCCATATTTCTTTCGTCTGGATGACTCCTGTCCAATATATCCTTGCCCCAATTGCGTTTAATTCAATAATCTTTCAAAAGACTAACGCCCTTGAGAATTTAGGGCATACTAACCGCCTAGCTTGTAATCCTCGGCAAGTCATGAATAAAGGGCACAGTTCACAGATGATGTATTCAGGCCAAAAATAATATTTGGGGACCTTTTCTCCTTTATCGTCCACAGAACTAATTTTGTTATTGAAATTTTCATAATCTCTTGATTAGATTTTAGTAATCTTGGCTTATAAGCCTGGTCCTTTGCGGCGGGTTCACAATTCTAGCGACTTACAGTAAAAGGACCAGTTTTGCTGATATGTATTCTTTACAACGCTTGGCTCTTGCGGTTTTACGGTTTATCTTATTTGCTTTAATATTTACTTTGAATCTAGTCATGTGGCGGTTTGAATAGGATTCTTGTGTGCTTTGTACTGAGAATCAAATTCAATTTTGCCTTTTGGAATTAGCTGAAAATTGTTTGTGGGTTTGATTATTTTAGCGATTCTATTCGAAAATTTAGGTCATGTTACATTTTTATGCGAATTGGTTTTGAAAAAAATTTACCACTTTTCTGTAGGGTTTTCCTAAAACGACAGCCTTTGGAAAACTTATCATACGCGATTACGCGAATTTAGCCTTGTAAAGTCCTTGGTAAAAATCTACGTTAGAAGTCTGTCTCAGAAGTCTTCCCCTTTGCCCATCAATGGGATAGTATAGGTAAAAAATGACTAATAATAAAAATCTCTCATACAGTACATACACCTATACCAAGGTGTACATTACCCCCCCCCCCACTATCGTCTTTCAGACTACGTTTTAGGAACACCGTTAACCTAGCTAACGCGTAGTAAAAGTTTATTGTTGTATTAAGTGTCGCACAAATGTACGCACTAAGTACTGTATGGAGAGCTCTGACGTTCACAAAGGGAATACCTATTTCATTTATAAGATTTCCTTCTTTTTGTTTACTAACTTCTTTAGGGGTCCAGATTTGTTCTTCATTAACGTAGTAGTAGTAAATATTTTTGGGAGTATTGGTTATTTTGCCTTTTAATTACAATAATTTAGAAATTAAACTGATTGCGAAGTTTTTAAAATTGGATGTTATTTTAGCTGAGTAATTCAGCAAGCATTCAAGCAGTTAATTGTTGACATAGGTAAAGTATAGATTTGGAGATAACCTAGACTATCTTCAAGAAACACATGTAACAGTGGGTGTTCATTAACACATCTCGACAAACAGTCGACACAGTCAGGATGATAGACACATATCTACAGGCACTTACATATAACCTATTTATTTTAATACATACGAGATGGGAAGCGTAGGTGTGTGCCATCCATGACGTGGGATGCTGGTTACGTGGGTGAGATCGGCGTCATTCGGCGACATTCGGCGATTTTCGGCGAACAATTTACGGATTTCGCCAATTTCTCGCTCCACTATTTTTGTTTGACAGTGTGAAAATAATGCGACGGTAATGGGTGGCGTGACAGTAATGGAGATGAGGACAGAAGGTCAAATGGGTTGAGTTTGTGATTTGTCGGGTCTATGAGTTCGAATACGAGTATACGTTATGAATAAGTTGATCGAAAACAAGTTCAGCTATGCTTTATACGGTCAGTTCATAGATGGGTGACCATCTTTTTCATAACGGGTTCCTTCGTGTATAGGGAGGCACATTAAATTGTAGGACCCGGCTTTTATACATACCGAAGCCGATTCTAACTTAGTTTGAAAAGGCTAGGACGACGATGATGATGGATGAATTTAAATACTATCACATATTGTCATTGGAGTGACATAGAATTTGTAAACTGGTCTGTATTTGTATGTGTAGGTAGGTTGATAGTTGAATTATGTGACCTATAAAGACACTAGGTAGTTACTTTCTCACCGCCTCCTTTCCTTTCGCTTACGCCGTACCCGTAATAAATCATTACTTAAAACCTTTTTTGTCAAACAACTTATTTATTTTTTGCCAAGTCTAAAAACAAGTTGCGGCTATTGGAGTAAAGAATTTGGAACTCCTTTGAAAATTAAAATCTTTTTTATAACCTTTTTTCTGGATGAAGAAATAAGATTACGAACTTCATTTAATTGTATTTTAATAGTAACTATTATACAATAATTATTCATTATTAAATGTTGTTTTGCTTAACTCACGCGTATTTATCAGGTTTACACGACTAGTTTCAAACCGAACCGGAGTCCTTAATCATGAGCTGACGCGGCAGGGTCGCGAGTGTAGAAACTAGTCGGGCAATCCCGATAATAAACCGATTCATAAATTAATGATACATACATTTTTCAGAGTAATTGCTATAAAACTGTACCACTAAAACGGGTACCACAATACTTAATGCGCCTTCTGAGTTACCCCAGGGTTGTATAAGGCAGTTATTGCAGAACCTTGTCTGGGGGTGTAACACGATAAAGCAATATGCAAATGGGCTGGAGCGCGGCGCGCCGTACGCAACCAATACAGCGACCAGACGCTGTGAGATAAAACGAGATTTAAAAACCTTCCTCCATTTAAGATATTAAGGAAGAGATGATGATTAATTACTTTTAAACTGGAAGCGTTAATTATAAAAAAGAGATTGACAAATATAAGGATTCATATTCCCACCAGTGGATTTTTTTTAAATGAAATGAGAGTGGCTATTTTGAGGACAATGAGATGAATTTAAAAAAAACACACATTATGCTTATTTGTAACAGCCAGAATACTGAATAACAATTGGTAAGGTTGGGCTGTCAAAGCCTGATGGACAGGTATAGATGCCGCAGTAATAGAAAGTGTTTTTTTCACACATTGGATACTGACCCTAAAAATATAATAATTAATTATTACGAATCATATTTTCAACAACAAAAAAATACATTAAATAAAAAGTACGGAAAAAACATGATGTGGACTTTAATGTGGACCTTAGAAATGACAGTTATTTCACGTTAAATGACAAAAATATCAATAGAATCGGTCTGTATAAGTCCAAAGATTTGCATTAAAAAATCGCACAAAAATCAGACCAATTTTCAGAACACATTTTAATGCTGGTTGAAAAAAAAATCTTATACAAATACTAGCTGACCCAGCAAACGTTGTTTTGCCGATTTTTTTTTCTAGTTGTAGGTATTTTTAATGCCACATTATAAAAAAAAATAAAAACAAACGATTTCGTCCAAAAAATAAAATATATTTTTTTAGTGAGGGCAACCCTTATCACTTAGGGGTATGAAAAATAGATGTTGTTCTATTCTCAGTCCTACAGAATACGCATATAAAATTTGGTAAAAATCGGATAAGCCGTTTCGGAGGAGTACGGTAACTAACATCGTGACACGGGAATTTTATATATTAGATTGACCCTTGATGAAAATTCTAAAGAAAGGAAAGCACAGCATTTTTGGGAACTGGTTCCACGAAGGTTAATACAAGCACATTGCATATTTCCATTTTCCTGGAAAATTGTAGGAAAAGGAGTTGACAGCGCCATCTAGTTTTCCATGAGTACAATTGGGGAAGTTTAGGTAGTCATAACATAATGTATTATAAACAAGAATTTCTTCAGAGTTACATGAAGCAACTTGAAATATTAATGATTTATGAAATTCTTTTCCTGATAAAAATAATTACCATGAACATAGGGGTCATGTTGCTGGAACTGGAAATATTTATGCAAATAAAATAGCCCAACTAAATTTACAAAGTGTTTGAATCCTGATGGGTAGTCAATTATAATATTATTACCATCTCTGTAATATGAAATTAACTAATTGTATTGAATGCCATTAAAACAAGACATTATTAACCTTTTCCCAAAGGTGAATAATATTTGACGAGAACTAGTATTGAGTAAACAACCATAAAAATAACGAAGTTCATATAATTGTTGAATTCAATTCATTGAATTATTACGTGTTGGTAATCACTGGTGATCAACGGTTGTAAAGATGATGACTGACAGTTACGTAACGGTGATAAAAGTTAATCACAATGAACTAGGAGGTGAGTTACACAAGTTTATGATGTTAGAGTGTGTACTGACTACCGGAGTTTCGTATGATTTTTTGTGAACCGCGAATAAGAAGTTCAGTACTTGACTATGACTGTATGGGCTTAGATTTCCTTGCCTTGCACATGAGTGATAAATAAATAAAAAATATTATTATTATAAGTATGATTATTTAACTTCGATTATATTTCGGTGCATTTTACTTACTTGTTTATTTCGTTTTATTTATATTAATGCAAAATCGAAATTCTCGTGAACCATCATATCATTGCTATATCTTCAACAGCAAGGTTTTCTTTCTAGACTCATAACCGAGTCTCGCATTAGAGCCTTTTTTTAATAAGACTAGCAAAACATTAACGATGAGAGGAGGTTTCCACATTTCCTTTGCCACATTATGAACAGTCAGATGTATGCTAATAATTAATTTATGAGATTTTCCGCTTTCACAGTATTATGAAAACATTAAACATTCCTGTTTATAATTAAATTAGAAAAAGTAGCTCGAGACAAGGTTTCATCTGTACCCGGGTTTGTTAAAATGTATTCATTTAATGTAGTTTGTGAAGTTGAAGTGTGGTTAATAAGTTTTTTTTATGCCTAATCTTAATTAATGATTCATTTCTTTGAAATTTCTGACATTCCGAAAAGAAAATCTCTGAAAGTCAAAAGAAATGGAAAAAAGAATCTGGAGGTTTTTGGCCACTTTTCAAGAGGTAATTTAAAACAAAAAATACCTTTTAAGAGTGTTAACATGGGGTGAGTATAGTTGAGTTAAATACAATTTAAGTTGAAAAAAAATGCTGATTCTCTAGTAGACACACACTTGTTGCAGCCATCCAAAATCGTGTAATAGTATGAATATTTGCGAAGCTTGTTTGATTTAATGAGTGGTTCTAAAGTGTTATTTAAGTTGTAGACCAATATAGACATCGTGAGCCCATCGTTAAACCTGGTGGATTATGAGTCTCTTGACTATCAAATATTATTGCAGTTTTGGAAGAGGGGTGCCGCTTTACAAAGCATAGTACCTATGCTGTAAAGCTTACACAAAAGCAATAATATTGCTCAATTACGTGACAGAATTCTGATTTGAATTCTCCTACTAATATTTAAAAACGCGACAGAAACAAACATTTATATGTTTGTTCCTCTTACACGCAAAAACCACTGAGCGAAACTTTTTTGTTTCCGTGGGATCATTTTCGATTTTTATTAAAAAAAAAAAACAAAATTATGTTCTAGCAAAATTAAATAACACAAATACGACCAGCACCGGATTTCGATTAAAAAAAAATCTAAATGAGGACAAAAACCCAGTACCCAGTAATTTTTTTTAACTAAAACTAAATTAACTAAAATAAAAGTAACTGACAAATTAATAACCTTCTCTTTTTAATTAAAAAAGGATGTAAATCATTGATCATTTTTAAAAACGTTTTATTTTGCGGTCAAATATTTATAAGTGCGTGACTTTTGCGGTTTTACAACTGTCAGTGGTGATGGCCGATAAAGCCAAGCTTGCTTCATATCAGTCAAACATACGAGTAGTTACCAAATAATAAAACAAAAGAGCTTGCAAAATTCAACCTTATAGTACAGGAATAAAGGCGTTTATTGTGAGCGCTACTAGTGTAATATTGATAGTATCTTCTTTTTTTAACCTTTGAAATGAAAGTAAATCTAATGTCATTGGTGATAATAGGTTGTGGTTGAAATTGATTGCTGGTGCTCCGGTAACGACGGTTTTTAATGTCTGTGAACACGGACTATAGAAGTAAAAGGAAGAGGCAGTATTATGTGATGACGATTTACTTTGCCATATTACCATTTGACGAGATTGTTAGCCAGAATATAGTTTTTTTCTTTCTGCCTTTACTGTGTTTTTTATCGTAATCGAACAACTAGACATAACATTTTTAATACTTTATATACATCATATACGAATCAGACAGCGAAATTAGTAAGTTTGGAAAAAGTGTCTGGTACAGAAAATATTGGGGCACTTCCATTAACTCTATTATTTTCATGGTTTGAATGTTTTGTAATAGTTGATTTATGCAAAATGTTAACAAATATCCGTCTCAGACTTTAATTTTCTAAACTTAAAATATGAATAGACGTAATTTGTCTTACTCTTATAATTGTATAGCATTTGAATACAAATTTGTATTTTCTGGCGTTATCGAGAAATATACATTCAATAGTATTTCGAATCGAAGATTTAAATTACTATTTTGTATTTATGCAATGTCAGTTGTAATGATTCTGTTAGTTACGTCACGTAATAATAAATAACGTAAATCATAATTAATAAATAATGAGGGGTTGTCATGGTAGTTCTAAAATTAAAGTAATGCCATAGAAATAAATCAATAAAATGCATGTACAGAGTATTATTCGATTACAAGTCACTATTTTTTTTTTTATCGTGTCGATAATAAACCCAAAATTATAATACAATAAAAAACCAAGTACTTTTTGCAATTATTCTGTCCTGAAAAAGACATACTTACATACAATCTATATGCCTAATCCGATATTCAAGTAAAAGCAGTTGGTGCTACATACTACACAATTTACATTTCATATGTAGGTACAATCTGCCAAATTAAAATGTTATTGAAAATCGTAGCCTCGCGTAGCAAATAAATTCGTAGACTTTACGCGTTGAACTCTTTTACTCTCAGGCGTTTTTGCCGATTTCAATCGATAGTTAAATACGTTTAGAAACTTTAAGCTTAATCAATATTGGACATTAGGTTCAGTATCGCAAACATACACTTTTATTCAAAGATGTTTCGGTTCAATTATATGTTTGAGAATTTTCTTAAAGATTTTTTTCGCCGTACCGACAATCAAGCAAGCCAATTGATTGAAGATTAACTTCAACAACAAAAGTAGCACCTAGACTTAATTTTACAGATTTTTTCATTTAATTCATACCACATTTTATAGCAATAAAATAATCATATTATTCTATCCCTTTAGTAATAAGCTTAATACACACGTATGTACTAATGATATAATATTTGTTTGTAAACAGTTGCGTCATAGATTCTGCCCTACTGTGTCGGGTTAATAACGACTGACTGATAATAACTTATTAATGAGTCATGATTGCCTCTGTGATGGCTTTAACGTGTTGCGCCCCCCGGCGACGCTTGCGGACAGATGGATTTTCTATTATTATGAGCTCGTTATCTGCTGTTGCGGTTTGTGCATTAGATAAAACAACATGGATTATGTAAATTCTTAAAGGTGAGCTATGTATAATAATATCCAACGACATTAGTGTTATCATCAGTCTGTTAAATTTTTTAACTACTTTCACTACTAACGTAATAGAAAATTCTTCCAAATAAAACTAATAACTATTTAATAAACTCTACAAATAAAAATTTCGTGATTGTGATGAGGAACGACAGAATCTGAATCTGCTCTAATCTTGAATGCATGGATAGCCGAGTGGTTGAGGAATGTTCGCCGAGTTTGATCCCCCGCGTAGGACAAGCATTTGTGTGATCCACGAATGCTCGTTCTGGGTCTGGGTGTTTTTCGCCACACACGTTTTCAATTGCCTTAATGCGTCAGTATTTTTGAACTAAAAAATAGTTTCTTTTAACAACAAAAAAAATAATTTATTCGCATATTACTTGTACAAAAGAAAATACGTCGAAAATTCAACAAATCCCTAATTGAATTACAACCGCTTACTCCAGTTTCTCAAGTCTCGCGACGCATCTGCGCAGGAGTCATCGCTCGCGTGTCGTGACCGAAAGTAAAAGCTAGAGGTGTACGCATCCGTAGGTATGTTGCACAGAGCAGGTGAGAACATGGAACAATAGTGTTGTCATTAATATTCACTTTTGTTTTTTTTTTTGGTATTTTGTCGCGGGTTAATGAGGTGTTTTGTTTTGTTGAACTGAAGTGAATAATTTATGGTATAGGTAAATTAAATGGGTTAATTTAATAAGATCAATTAACTCGTTAAAGAATTATAGAATTTTTGTTGCAATACATGTCGATTTTGGACTTATTGTAGCAATTAGTAAGAGTTGTTATTTTCTTACGCAAAAAAACCTTAGGTTTGATAGAAAATTACAAGGACATTTTAAGTTTCCTTTTTTCAGTTCTATAACAAAACTTGATCAATTTAATAAAATAAAACACCAACAACATAACTTAACTGAAACAGCCTAATTATTATCCTGTCCTGCCCCATAAATAATCCTAACATTCACACAAGTAACAGGACCTCTAAAAAAAAATAACAACCTACGACAATGACACGAACACTCAATTACATACATCCATACATATTCCAGAAAAACTTGGAACATTAAGAGTCCTGGGTGTAGTAGTATACCACCATCTCTTAAAGACTTAATTACCAGCAGAAAGAGACAACGCTCTACATCATGTATAGCTGTCTCTCTCTTACAGCTGCAATAATAATACTTTGAGATCTAGGTGGTAGGTGCTACACAACTAAAAATAACCGAGTTGCCAAACTGGTATCATTTACACTGTGGTTGTGTACTTACCGTGTACGTTATCAAGTGTGCCTGTGTGCGTGTCTGTGTATGTGTGACGTTATACTTGAACTAGTTCTATCTTAGATAGTTATTAACGTTTTTTAATTAACCGTTTATTAGATGTTGCTTTTAAATAGGACAGATAAGTGATTTTTGAGTTTATGGTTGGTTTTTGGATAGGGCTCTATTTTACTGTGAATTCGTTTCTAGCCTAACATGAAAGTCGCGTGTACAACTCCCACTTGACCGGTTATTTTTTTATTTCACTCATACCTTTGATTAATAGTTATCAAAAATCTTATAACATCCGTAAAAAATAACCGACAATTTTATTCAAAAAATCCGAACTCGTAACTAAATCCGGAATAACATATTTAATAATCTATAACATTTCTTTAACTCACAACTATGAAGTCTATATTTGAGCTGTAATTTTTTTCTAAATCATATTTTTAAGGTGTAGTTAGTCGTCAACAGCTGATAATGGCCTATTTCAAACAACCACGAAAATATGCCCATATAAGAATTGTTGTCCATATTTGTTTATTTAAAATAATTAATTGTTATTACTTGTGGCTTCAAATTCAACAAACACCGATTTATACAGGAAATTATAAATAGTAGGTCTACCTTTGAGTTGGCAACGTAATTAACACGTATTTTTTCATATCCTTTTAAAATAAATATTATTAAAACCAATCAGTATAGAATTTCCTTGTTTATTTAACATTACAATAATAACTAATATTCCTTTTAATTATAACAACTACATGTACCATTGCACCTTCCTTAAAAATTTCAAGACAATTTATTTTTATTTTTTAAGGATAATCAAAAAAAAAATTCAAGAGACGAGGAAAGAGGTTTTATCTTGTCGTTGTGTTGCAAGTGTCATCTGACATCGAGTAACGTCAGGGTGCTGTGACCGCAGTCATTGCTCCCAGCGGGATAGGTCACTCACCTGTGACTTTATAAACACGGGCAATACGACTTTTATGTTCCAATCAGCTGTTTTTCCTTGAGAGCACAACAGCTGATAGTGCTGTATGGGGAGTTAAGAATGGATGTAATGGGGTGATGCATTTACTTATTTACTTATATGGATCACCAACAAAGAATACACCTTACATGCTATACAAGAGAAAAAGAAGTTACAGGGTTCTTGTGCTTCCTTAATTACAGGTGACCACATCATGCATAATAAGCCTTGTGAGCTTAAATACAGAAAAAAACGTGGTAACACATACAAAAGATGACAATTAAAATAAAAATCGAATTAAAAACAAACATTAGAAATTAAAAAAAAAATAATAATATATATATACTGTTGATATGATAGGTAAGGAGGTACGTCAATAAGTCAATAAAAAAAAAATGGTTGACAATAATTCAGTTTTAATTCAATTGTTCAGTTATTAGTTTTCTGAATACATTTATAGAATTATAAAAGATGTCTATGTCTTTCGAAGCGACTGTCACGGTGTTGTACTGGTAAGCTAATCTCACTGTAGAAGAATGTTTCCCTAAGTTGGTACGGAATTGTGGAGCTTTAAGCAACGAGCATGAATAGCGAGGAAGTCTAGAAGGGACATTGATGTTGATGTTGCTAAGGAGTTCTGCATTCATGGGAAAGAGATGGCTAAGTGTTTTAGATAAACATTGTGAAGTGTATTGCGAAATGAGAAGAGAGATTTCAACCCCAAAACAGGGCTTTTTCGTGACTGAGGAGGTATTATTTTTTGGAAGTATTTATTTGACTAATTAATAATGTAAAAAATCAACTGATGTCGTAAGCTATACACATAGACGGTAAGGATGATCCCGAGCAGAAATGTATTAACCTAGATGTAAAAATAATGCTAGCTTTCAGCTGGTAGGCATAAAACAGTCTTAAAAATTACACAATTTACCTATAAGTAAGTTCAAGTAGGTACACTAGCTCTATTTACTACAGCTGCGTCTGATCTTTAGATTAAACGACTCCAAAACCATTACTTTAACTACTCCGCCAACATATAAATAATAATAAAATTTAATTACGAACTACACTCGACAGCGTTGATTATCAGCTTTCAACGCATTTATACTTAAATTTCACAATAATTAATAAATTATCTGAGAAATTCCCCGTTGTTTTGTAAAGAAAATGTCAACACTACGGCCTTGAGATATTATCTGTGTACATAAAGGTTCTACTTGAATTATTGACTGACGCCCAATATTACAGAGTTGGCAATTTTTGATAACGGAATAACTACAGTATTTATCAAGAGGAATTTTCTCACACATTTCTGCTTCAAGCAAACAATTTAAGACTCATTGAAAAAATTGTCTTATACCCACAAAAACTGTTCGTCCTAGCTTAAAAAAACACTCGTCCTTAACTTATTAATCCTGTAACACCTGTAACCTACTCACTCAATTAACACAATAAAGATAATTTGGCTACGATATGTCGAAAATCAATATTTTGGAATATTCTGTAAACGGTGATCTACATTACTGTAACTTGCATAATAGTGTTACTTTAAGACGTCGTAGCAGGCCTTCTGTAGGTACTCATAATAAACTCGATACTTGACAAATATATTATAGCAAACATAAAAAAAGTTGTTAAAACACAATTAAAATCTGTTATTTAAGAACACTTAAGTACTTAACTATTCAATCGTTGTCGGTTATTATCACTTACAACTATAAAATAATTGTATTTAATTATCTTCCTGAAAAATAGCTTCCTTAATAATACATATTGCAGAGATTTCGTGTAAAAAAAACATACCTAAATATAATTAAAATTACAAATAAGACGGATGAAAGCGCCAACATTTTTGGTAGAACTAGAGAGAGAAAACATTCATAGCCTAAAGACTAAAAGAAAAGATACCTACGTAATAAAGTAAAAAAAAAACACTTAAGTTAAAACTGTAATAGCCTCCGTATAAAGTTTAATCGATTCTCGCAATCGATTATAACAGTGCGAAATTATACAAAATGAGATAAATATTTACTTATGCAACATTCAAGACAATTAAGATTGAGATATTTTAATTTTATTGTCCGCAATGTTTTATGAACGCATGGAAACTGGATTTAATTAAGTATTGCAATGTAAGCTTACGTAGTACCTGCTAGCGGCGCTACTGACCTACCAAACCAACCAAGAGAGTAAACATGAATTGTTATTTGTATTGTAGACAATGTTTACAATCAATTTTAAAGTTAAAGCATTTTTTTACTCATGACATTGTCTCAATAGTAGAGATTATCAATTATTTCAGATGGGTACTATTTAATAACCTATAAAATGTGGTAATATCCTTAAGTAAGTAGATACATACTTTATTTAAAAAAAAAAATCATGAGTAACATTGCTTAAATAACAGTTTCTGCCGCGCAATGTGGATGACGAATCGTTTAAATCCTTAAACCGTAATTAGATTTGTGATTTCTCACCTCATTTAACTACGGTGAAATCAACAACGATAACGTAAATTCCAATAACTGAATAAAATACATAGTTTTTAGTTAGAAAGGTCTATCGTTTGAACGCGACTGTAAACCATGACGTTTCTGAGCGATACTGACATTGACGTGAATTGTCAAACAATTTGAAATGTTTTTGGATTTGTTTTCAATAAAAATGTAGCATTTGATTTCAGTTTGTTGCATTATTATAGGTTTATAATAATTGAAACAAAGATTAGTAACGGTTCTGATTTCAATTTAAATCAAGACAAGAATAAACAAGCAGTTATTATAATCTATGGTTGCATATTTCGTCATTCGACCCCTTATCAACGAATTTTAATCAAAGTAAAACTAATTACAATTGCAGATAACAAATGTTACCTAATTTATTAATCACATACAGTGGAGGACTGCGCACGTCGCCATAACGTTAAAATGGCTAGTTTAGTTACGAAAAACGGCGGGTTGTTTGCAAGACTGATTAAAAATGTGAATGACTCCGGTAAAAGGTTGTCTTCGCACTTTACATATTTCCCAGACGATGGGAAACCAGTGGAAGGTAAAAGTTATATTTTACTAGTTTAGGTTAGGTATAGTTCAGAGGTTTTTATGTAAATAATAAGGTCTAAAAAATCATTAAGTAATTTTCTGTACTTATGTCCTTTTCAAGAATAAATATGGGTTGACTTTAGAAACGGGCTGCACGAATTACTGGGTGTTTTTGGTTTTAATAGATCGGCAATGATGCCCCGAGTTTTAATATAAAGTGTTTTTATGCGGAAATGTGTAGTTTTTGAGAAATCTTAATTTAAAGTTTTGAGGTTAATTCTCAAAAATGAAACAGAAAATTTTATAATGTATGGCAAAAACTAGTGTTTTCTCACTCTAACCGTCATATTGAAGTGTCACTCAACTGTCAAAGAGTGTAATTACATTCCAATAGTTCATTTAGTTCATTCGCTTTTCGTTCGCGATTGTTTATGTTCCGTGTTTTCGTATTGTGATTTTTCTAAATTGTTATGATGATTATCATATAAATCGAAATTTATGTAAAATGTTGAAATGTATAAAACTAAATCTAGAACCATCATCATAGTAAAACCCCGACTCGGAGCACCCCGACACGGACAGGTTAGGTTAGAAGTGGTTGGCGGGGTCGTTGAGCGAGCGAAGCGAGCGAATAGACCCCGCCAACCACTTCGTGGTTATTTATTTTTAAACCACCCAGAAGTAGGAGCCCCGCGAAGCGGGGCTCCGTCGACCGAGCCGATAACACCGTTTTGACACTCCTAACCTCAAAACTAAATTTCAAAAAATCTCAAAAAATATACGTTTCCGCATCTTTTCCCTTTAGGGGGTATATCCTGGGCACCACCCCTCCCCCTTCCCCCCATCCCCACACTCCTATGAATGCAGCCGATTACTAAAGAATACCCTTGATAACAGTGATTTAAATCTGTATCAGTGACTTACTGAGCACTTTTATGACCAAATCAAAATGTAATTCAAAGAAATTTAAAAGAATTTGATTTGTTTATTTTAGATATCTATGTGTTTTTACTTCTTAACTGTTTTGATTTTAACCACTCCACCACCACTGAACTAACAAGCAATGTAATACTATGTATGTTTTTAACTCAGACTAGAAATAAATGAATGACAAATTAAGATTTAGAAGTTAATCACTAAAATCATTAGTCAAGTGTCTGTAAAATTTATGTAACTGCTAAATCTGTAGTCTTGTGATAGGTCCAAGCCCTGATGCTGTTCCTGCACTGATGCTAAATGCTTAGGTCTATTAAAAATAAACCACTATCTGCTAAACATCAAATTGTTATAATATATTTTCAGGAGAAACAACCAAAATGAACATGATGCAAGCCATTAACAATGCAATGGATCTGACACTCAAGACTGACCCCACGGCGGTGCTGTTCGGGGAGGATGTGGCCTTTGGTGGTGTGTTCCGGTGTGCACTTGGGTTACAGGTGATTATTACCAACTGCCAGAAGTGGTTTTTAGACTTTGTTGTTGGAAGGGTTCAGTAGATGTATGCTAATTGTATAGGATATTTTGGTTTCCAAGAGAGATAAATGTAATTAGTTATGTATGATAAAGCACATTAACATCTTTTTAATATGTAGCTAGAAAAAGAAAGAGATAAAAGTGCAATCTTGTTATTCAAAAGTTCATTCTGGTTAAATATGAGTTTTTAGCAAATTCTTCAGACTCTAAACATTTGGCATAAGCTGTGCCTTCATATTGTTTAAAAATCTATGTGACAGACTAATTTGATTTTTTTTAATAGAATACCCTATCACTGACCACATTCAGAAAACCTACCATTGTTTTTAACTGCAAGAAAAATTCAAATGCAAAACATCTAAATATAGAAATAAGCTTATAATATATAATCTATCATATATAATAATATTCTTTTAGGAGAAGTACGGCAAAGAACGGGTATTCAACACGCCGCTCTGCGAGCAAGGCATCGCGGGCTTCGGGATAGGCCTGGCCACCGCCGGCGCCACCGCCATCGCCGAGATACAGTTCGCTGATTACATATTTCCAGCCTTCGATCAGGTTTGATACCTCATAACTATTATTCAAGATTATAGTCAGCTACAGTAGTCGGTTTACACAGTACAATTTACTGAGAGTCAGCATATTTCAAATGCCTTACTCCATTTGGTTAGGTACTTACTTAAAAAAAAAAACAATCTTTGTAAGTAAACCACCGAAAACCAATGAAATAAATCCGTCGTTTATTTATTTAATGTGTTTGTGAGTTAAAAGACATCCTATTCATTACCTTGTTTAAAGTACCAAAACTGATTGCTTTACCTAACTTGACCGTACATGTGATAGATAACAATATTGTAATTAACATCAAATCTAATGTAAAAAGAACTCCCCGTAAACACTTATGGGAGATTTGGCATTGATCACCACGCTACCTCACTACAAATTGGTGATTCCAGTTTCCAATACTTAAAATTCAATTGTTACTCATGTTCCTTATAATAATTGTCTATATAACGTCATGACTTCGGTATTCACCTGGGGGTCGACCTGCTTACGAATCGGGTCATTCAACCGCTGCTGCGACATTTGAACATTAGATAATTCCAAACAACATTTACATTTACACTCTTATTATTGTCAATAACATCTTGCGTCAGTGCACTATGAAATGATTGTATCGACTATCGTGAACTACTTTTGGTGACGTCATTGGTTAGAGTAATTCGCAAACAATAATATTTGTATCGCTGAAGAGCATCACTGATATGTTAGTAGGTTCATTGATTTATATCCGCCATGAAAGTAAAGTTTTATTATTAATTAGGTACTACTTGTATTTCGAAAGGCAAGTTAAAATGTGGGTCCTCGTTGTCATTAATCTTTGTCAGTCGTTATGGGTAGTTAGAAGCTAAAAAGTTTGACAATAAGTCTTAGTGATGGGTAGGGGTAGGGGTATCGTGTTGTGGAGGTAACTGGGTTGGGGGTCAAAAAGGCAGTCGCTTCTTGTACACCAACTCTAGGATAGTTGGGAAAAGACCAGGCTGGTGATTGTGATGAATATTTACTGTAAAATTGCATACTGGAAGTAGCAAATTCATCACCAAGGAGGATGCATGAAGGATGAAATAATAGCTTTTGTCAGTTCTCAGATTCGAACCTTAGGTTAGTTTGGAGAAAAGTAAATTAAGTTTACTATTGACATTCAATGATACAAATGTACTTTAATTACAACTCTTGATTCTGCCAAAAACATGATGGGTGGTGTGTGTGTGCAGATAGTGAACGAGGCGGCGAAGGCCCGCTACCGCTCGGGCGCGCAGTTCTCGTGCGGCGCGCTGACGCTGCGCGCGCCCTGCAGCGCGGTGGGCCACGGCGCGCTCTACCACTCGCAGAGCCCCGAGGCCTTCTTCGCGCACGTGCCCGGCCTCAGGGTGAGGCCGCACGGGGGGACCACGCGGCGTGTCGCGGGCTCGCTCCCCGCGTACTACTCATTATTTGTGTGACCCACGAATGTTTGTTCTGAAGTTTTGTGCTTTTTGGGACTTTCTAAAACATTTAGATATGTAATCTAAACTTTTACTCAGAACAAGCCCCGCGACACAATAATTAATCTGGGATCGGTATTAATCCCTAATGCAAGCCAGATACATTAAAAAAAAGAATAAACTCTTATCAGATAAAACTATATTCTTCTTTAAATTCAAGATTCTAGAAGAGTACCAAATCCAAACTATAAAATTTTATAGGTGGTAGTCCCCCGCGGGCCAATCGCAGCCAAAGGACTTCTACTGTCCTGCATAAGGGAGAAGGACCCGTGCGTCTTCTTAGAGCCCAAAATCCTGTACCGCTCCGCCAGTGAAGAGGTCCCCGTCGGCGACTACACGCTGCCGCTGGGGAAGGCGCAGGTCCTAAGAGAAGGTATGTGTTTTTATACCATAATAGGTTTACAGTGACTTTACGGCAGCCCTTAAATATCATCAAACCCTACCCTTCGAAAACGCCTTCTTATTTTGCAGTATTTCCTTAAAAAACAATCTATAAATGTATTATATATGCTATTTTAAAGTTAAAATGGAAGCATACTATGCTGCGAAGTTTGTTGCGCCTTTTATTCTTCATTGTCAGAGCACTTAGGAAGCGGTGTTTTAATAATAACCTATGTACATTTGCATTCTGAAAGGCAGAATCTGGTAATACTATTTACTATTATTATAACATCTTTATGTATACCCATAATTTGCAAATAAAGAATTTGAATTTGGTGAGGGGTGGGCGATACGGGGAACTTTCTTTAAAATTCAAGAAGTGTTACTTGGTAGTTTATCTTGAATAGATGGATTTTGATTATTTTCTTTAATCGTAAGGCGACGCCGCCACACTGGTGGGCTGGGGCACGCAGGTGCACGTCCTGCTGGAGGTGGCGGAACTGGCGCGGGACCAGCTCGGGGTACAGTGTGACGTCATCGACCTGCAGTCCATACTGCCCTGGGACGAGGAGACTGTCTGCAATGTGAGTAGTACCTACTGACGCGGGGTGGTCATGTCTAATGATCGACCACGTTTTATGAACAGCACTGTAGCATTTGCATGATAAAAACAAAATGAAAATGAAAATGAAAACAAAATGTATGCGGAAAGCTGAAAGAACGCTTACGTCTCCAAACAAAATTGTTTATCGAAACACGAATGGAGCTGATAAGTTTGCGTAGTCCCTTATTTCAATCCTGCGTAATTTCTTTATCTTGTATGAAGCAAGTAGAGTAATTTTCTTATATCTTTATGTGTTTACATGCTAATTACATAAATGAAAAACACAAACATTTGTCTTAAAGTAAGATGTGAAGGTGAAGAAGACGGATCATGAAAACTTACCTGTAGACAAATTTTAGCTTTAAAAATTAAGTGTGATATATTTGTTTTAGTCTGTGAAGAAAACTGGTCGTTGTATTATTGCTCATGAAGCTCCCCTCACATCAGGATTTGGTGCTGAAATTGCCGCGACTATACAGGTAAAATACCTTATTTATCAGTATACATCATAAATTGAAGTCGTTCCCGCTGTCTGC
Source organism: Trichoplusia ni (assembly GCF_003590095.1). Classification (NCBI taxonomy): domain Eukaryota; kingdom Metazoa; phylum Arthropoda; class Insecta; order Lepidoptera; family Noctuidae; genus Trichoplusia; species Trichoplusia ni. The sequence goes on from NC_039491.1 coordinate 10,707,714, forward strand.
ATATCTCCATATATGCTTCAATGTTTTAAAATGCGATTTTTTGTATATATATGTATTCAAGAGAAGGTTGTTACGTATAAGCGTATAACAATACAATTAATTCATTTCATGTACATAATTTATATTTTTCAATCTCAGATTAAATTTTAGAATTATATCGTTTGAAAATAAAATAACACCTCATTCAAGGAGGGATTAATTAATTAATTATTCAATTTTTAGATGATCGTATTGATTAATTTTGATACTTGCAAATATAAGTGCAAACTTAATGCTTTTTGCGAATTCACGTCTATGTCATTGAATCTTGCTAAAAAAAAAACCAGCACAGCTAAGAATTTTTAGGCACATGTTAAGCCAAGTAAGTGTAAAGTATTAAGATTTTTTCGTATAACCTAGGTTAGGCTATACGAAAAGATCTTGATACTTTCACAGAACAGTGTGATGTAATAAGTCCTTGCCCCCTCCCCCCAGGAGCAGTGTTTCCTGCACCTGGAGGCCCCGGTGTCGCGCGTGTGCGGCTGGGACTCCCCCTTCCCGCACGTGTTCGAGCCGCTCTACCTGCCGGGGGTCACGCGCTGCTACGACGCGCTCAAGGAAACTCTTAAATACTAAACACACACACACGTGATCCTTCACCACAGCCTCACTCATTTCAATCAATGTGACTTGCCAATGTTTATCAGTTATCTAGTACTCATAATACAAGTTCGCTTAGTTTGAGACTAGATGGCGTTGTGTAAAAATCGTAGAATATTATAAAGCCAACTAAACGATGTGTTCATACTGTACTAGTTTGCGAGTACGTTGCTTTTAATTATGTACATGACTGTTTCTCGCGTGTTACTCACACCACGCTCGCTTAGTGCAAGGCAGGCATACTCGTAAGTAGTATCTATGGAAGCTGTACGCGAAATGCGCATGCGACAGGTCTGAACACGTCTTAAGGACTTTTGTACACTATCTCGTATTGGTAATTTACTATTACAAATTAGAAACGCAAAAATCGGACAAGTGAAGAATTGCCGACTAAAGAAAAGTACCTTATCTTTTGATATCACTTTGTTGCGTTTATCACTAATGAAAAACGAATAAAGATGAAAATTCTTTAGAGGGCGCAAACACCCCTAGTTTTTAAGATGGCCAAATCAAATCTAAAACGTATAAATAAGATACTTTAAAATACTGCACAGGGTTATTTATTATTAAGTCCACTTTGAATCAATTTGCTTTTTATAAATAAAATGTTTGTTAAACTTATTGCATTTCTTGCAGACTAGTGTATATGTCGTTATTATTTCATCAACTGCAACTTTTTTTATTGCATTTCACCTTGTTATAATTATGGCAGTTTTTTTGCAGAGAATAAAAGTGAAGTAATTAACAATTTTAAAGTTCTTTTGGTGATACTATAGGGAGCCATAGTATTTTTAAGTGAAAGTAATGTATTTTTGTAATGTTATAATGGAAAGGTTTGTTATTGGTGTCATGTACATTTTATACAATAAATATTTATTTTGTTTAGTTTCCTATTTATTAAATTTTCTATTACAACTTATGTTACCATATGATACCTTGTACTACCACTAGAGTAAAGTACCATTAGCTGCATGCTGCAGAAGCTTTGTACAAAATACATTTTGTAAATAGCTTCTTAGATGAATAATTCGTAAGAAAAAAAGAACAAAAAATTACTTAATCAATTTATTAAAAAATGAAAATCAATCCATAAAAATAACTAGACATTAAGAACAGTGAAGTTAGTAGAAATACTTAAGAACAAAATGTCAATTTTATACGAAATTAAACACACTTATGTATCTTTACGTTGTGCTGTCGCATCGATAACTTACAAATTATAAGAAAAAATAAATCAAATATATGTATGCGTCGGATATATCCTATGAAACTTACCCTACTTAAGACTACCATTTTAAAACAATTTGTTCCAAAACATCAGTAAATTCAGTAACAAATACAGCCCTTGCAACTTCTTTAACATAAAACAAACATTAGAAATTACATGAATCTTGTGATGTCAAATATTTACAACAATTCAACTGAGCGGGATTTAGAAATAACACTAATAAAAACAAATTCCTTTGAAAATTAAGGCATTATGACAAGACCAGCACCTTACTATAAGGAAAATAATCAGATCAGTGACTTTTACGTCTTAAAAAAATTTAATTGACAAGTACAAGGATTTTAGCTTACTTTACAGGACACAGTCCACATCTAGGATGCACTTTGATGATGATAACATATAACACAGGTACAATATATTATTACAATCCATGACATATCCAGGCAAGACTCAGTACAAAACAAGTTACTCATGACTAAATTTTAAAAATACCAATGTGTTACCAATTTATGATGATAATGAAAAAATACAAATGAACAAAATATATTATGCGGTACTTTATTTATTATGAGATGATAAGAAAGAAAATAAACTGTTATTAAGCATCGTTCCAATTAAATCCTACCTATACATTTGTCAATCTATCCATCAGTTTCTATACCCATAAGAAATGCAACAAAATCGACTCGAGCTGCAGACAACAATCCTTGAAGGTTACTACTCCCAATAAATAAACGAAGCTCACAGGTGTGGCACCCGACCTCCCGTAAGAGTGGCGTGCTACTGGTCGGGCCAGGCGCGGCGGGCGGGCCGCGAGGGCGTGAGGTAGGGCCCCGCGGCCGGCGACTGCGGGAAGCGCTGCATGTAGCGCTCCAGACGCAGGTACTTGACGGTGATGAGGCGGCCCTCGTACCACCAGCCGTGCAGGCTGCGGTACACCACGCCCGCGTCCGCCGGCGACGCGCACTTCACGTACACGCAGCACGTCGTGCGGTCCACGTCGATGTGCAGGATGTTGCAGTTCGAGTCGCATTTCTCCAAGATAGCATCCTGGATCTTCATTCTCAAAATGGTTGTGTCATCGTTTTTGTCGAACATGTGTCGGATCTTGAGGCAAGGTGTGGGAGAGACGACTAGATTGTTCACAGATCCTTCTTGAGTTTCGAAAGCCTGTCCTTGCCAAGAGGCGCTGCGCTTCGGACTGCTGTGGGCAGATATCCACCGCCACACGCGGCAGTCCTCACCATCAACGGATTGCACTTCCATGCGGACTCGGCTCTCATTCCTCTGTATGAACTTCACGGCAGCATCCCAAACTGACGCCATTTTTTCTCTGTTCTGTGGCGAGATAAGCGTGTCTCTTACATGGTCAACAGATATGTATGGTTCGCCACTATCTTCAGTTTCTTGAGATATTACATCAATAATTTGTTCAACCATAGAATAGATCTCTTCACTTTTCCTTTTCTGATAAGACATGTAGTATTTGTATGATCTCTGGATACCTAAGGCTAGCAATGTGAGAAGAGCAATAACAGCTAGAGTAGACCCAGCAGAATACAAGGTGTTGACAAATAAACATGAAAGGGGAGTGGAGGGGTCGGCTAGTGTGATAGCAACACTGTTTTTGGTCCTATGTTGAACTATTAAGTCTGTGGAAGATATAGTTGAGTATTCTGCATCTTTAGTGTAAAGATTTTTCAGTTGGACCACATTGAGTCCCCAGCGGGGATTGTTTATAAGAAGAACCTGCAAGTTATTTAGATCCGTACGACACTGGCTAATGTCTGTAGTTTCTGGTTTTGTACTAGCAATATCAATAATTTCTCTTTCGGTCAGATAAGGCAAGGCGCCCGGCTGACCACATTTGTATGCAGCTATCCTACTTGTTAATTCCGGGTGTATCAATTTTAATAAACTCTTAGCATAGCTGACTTGCTCTTTAGGTACGCAGTTGATCCCCGGTCTATTACCAGGTATGTTCAACTGGCAGATAGGTATGGCGCTGTTCTGATCATCCACTACTGATGTGATGTCGTTTTTCTTAACTATATACATGAAAAATAAGCAAAAAAAAAAAAGAGCAACTAACACAACCAGAGCAAGGGAAACAAGATTATTCTTCAAGAATTTCATGTCTGTTGCAGTTTTATAATCAACGACATCAGACCTGTTGACTCCCGTAATATAAGATCTGCGCGGTAACACTGTACTGCCATTGTTTGTGTCTCGGTCAAGATAAGATGGGGGTTTAGTGGGGTCTGATTTTAAGGCAGACAGTCGTCTAGTAAAGTTACTTAAGTATGGAGATTCTACTTCGTTTATGGTGGATGTGGAAGGCTGGTAAGTACTTGTTGAGTAGTTTGAAGAAAAGCCAGATGATGGTATAATAGATGGACGGTCAGCTAAATTGGATGTCAAACCTAAGCGGGATCGAATTGAGTTGAGATTATCTGATGATGTCATTGATGGAGAATATGTTGACGAGTAATTTGTAGGGATGATAGATGCTCGTGAGAATACCGAGCTCTTTGGGGGACTCGTGCTGACGTCAACAGACGGTAACGTGCTCGATATATAGTCACTAGATCTCGAATTGCTTCTAAAAGGACTAGATGTTTTCTTGTCAACGTCTACATCACTGTCAGAGCCAGTTTCGTAGTCGTCGGCGTCATTCGCGGCGTACGTACGTTTGATAGTACGTGTGGTCACCGTCTCCACTTCTTCACGTGTTCTCAAACCGGACTTTTCTTCTTCAGACTCTGATCCTTTATCAGAATCTCGTTTAGCGGGCGAACCCTTTTTCGAAGGCGGGCGACGTGTTTTGTTGACCGCCGGCGGTAGCATCGCCCCGCCGGTGGTCGCCCGCCGGCCACGTTTCTCCTTAGCATTCGTAGTTGTGTCCAAATCGGACTCCTCGCCGCTAGAGTATCGTGCGAGTGACCGCCTTGTGTCGGCTTTGTTATCGACGCTACTTCTAGGTTTACTCTTGTTATCTAGTACTAATTTTAACTTTTTCACCAACAACTTTCTTGTAGACGCCGTTATAGGCATAATTGGAAACCCATGCTCGGCTAGTTTGGTTCGCAGCTCCGCATCTGACATTGAGTCGACTTGATCGGCCATTGTGAAGTCTGCAAGCACAATATTACAGGTTATTCTCACATGCACTCACTAGAACACTGTTTATATAACGCTATTTATAATGCTTCACCTTATTTTCGAGATATGCACTGAAGAATTACGTCAAATTTATAATAAAATTCACCGGCGCGTCATGTCGCACGCACCGCGAAAGAACGTCGTTATTTAGTGTTGCCAGTAAATAATTACAATATTCCACTCTATTATGGTTGCAACGACAATTTTTCAAAATATTGTGCAACAAAAACACGTCATTCTCATTATGATGATACTTCTAAGTCCTTGATAATAAAAGGCTGATTATAAGCTGATCATAAGTGTCCGCTAAATAGCGCTATATTTTATAATTTTCTTCTTTTAAGTAGTTATGACATCTAGCAAAGATCGCGGTCTCACAGCTGCAGTTTGTTCAAAAATTTACCCAGAAGCAAACGGGACTATGAAAATCTTGTTGACTTTTAAAATAATTTTATTACAAATTATTCAGACATGAAAAATCGGTAAAGTAAGAGTAGGACTGGCGACACTAAAGGTGCGGCCTCATGCAGCCGTGAGCCGCTCGACACTCGTTTGTAATGACAAATCTGGTCACGTACCCAATTTTAAATTTTCCTTGACCTAAGAAGTTGTTTTTGTTGTTTGCAGCGATAGATCCGGTCTCGACACGACCCTGTGTTGCTGATTCTCTAACATCATTTGCACCCCGTCACAGTGATATAAGTGGAAGAAATAGGAGCTTTGCCTTGTTTGATTCCATTATATACAAAAATTAATTTATAAACCGTTGCAGCACCACACTTACGTCGACTTATTTCACCGCTCAATCTCGATCTTTTACCAGCGACAACGCTCAACATTTTCACTTTGTCACTAAATATCACGTGAAACATTTGTCGCTAGAAACGAGCGACGAGCGGCTGCCTGAGGCCGCTCCTTAGGGTTTCCTTGCGAATAGGCTAAATTTTCAGGTACTCACTTTTGGAAAGTTCAGACAGGCGAATAGCGGGGCTACAGTAATAAGGTCCCGATTTTTCGCTTTGAGCGCAGAAGCCCTAAGAATTTAAGTTCATCGTTCACTATCTAGGTTTTATAGAGATAAAGTTTGAGTAAAAAGATCTTCCGTGGATTTAATAATTATTGGAGAATTGTGGCTTTGTTGATCGAGATAAGGAAATTAATGTTTTAAACCGTCAGGGTTTGAAACATTTTCAACAAGTTCCCCATCAATTTGGATACTCTCCCAGTCGAAAACAACTTAAGGTATGTCAGGTTCAAAACTTATTTTAACGTGGAGAGCACACTTTTGACCCAACGATCAAAGATTGTGTGACCATTTCTAGGGAAAAAACATAAATAAACAATGGAATGTGTTGCACCACTTCATTTATTTGTCTCACTATATTAGCCAATTATGTTATAAACAGTGCATAAATTAGATGGACAACTTAAATCTACAAGAATTATGTTCCTAATATTTAGTTTGAAACTAAATATTACATTCACAGCACTTAAAAAGGAATCAAAAACTTAAAAAAGAAATAATTATTTTTATGGAAATATACGGAATTATGTAAAGCACCCATCACAAAAAAAAATGATATAAATCCATAACCTCGTTTATCATTGGTATAATGTAGACTTAACATCTATATTTAATTAAGCATACAATGCTTTAATTATCATGTAGGTAATAACATTACGTCACTAGATAATTTGAAGATATAACAATAGCTTGAAAAAGTGTTACATATAAATATTATAAAATAAAAGTGTACAGACATCTATTTCAGACATAAAAAATAACAAAATACACGTAAGGCAACATTTATTTTTCCAAAAATAATCATCAATGATTCCTAAAGCAATTGGGTGCTCGGCTATTTTTTATTAAGTAAATTCCCCGAAGTGTAAAAAATATTACATCGAAAATTTGAAAAGACCATATCCTTAATCTTATTATACACATATAGTCAAGATCCTATCGATTAGGAAAAGTACTTGTTGTTTTTAATCTGTGGCGATAAAGCCGCGCTCGCAATCAAACGTCACGCAGCAGTTTTTAATTTGACAGTTACAGTATTGCCAGCTCAATTTTTTCTTTTGTAAAATTGTCCTGCAGTTTTGTCGACTAAACAAGCATCAATTGTTGATTACTTAAGTATTTTTTACTGTTAAATAAATAGTGGCGTAGCTTAAATGTCATTAATCATCTTTTAAGTGTGCTGTATTAGTATTTATCGTACAAAACTGATATTTTGACGTCAGAATTTAGTTTAGCTACGTGTTTTCTGTATTGCGGACGCGACTTTACAATTCTTATATTTTTATGTATACATCGAAATACACACAACAATTTAAAAATAGTCAAGTACCCGATTGTTGATAATACGAGTAATTTACATCTATGACATACATACGTACAAAATAGAATAAAGTAATATGAAATTACGTTCCTATATTAAATTTGTGTAAAAAAGATAAACCACGCCATACATGTGGTTTGTTTAAGTTATTAGCGTATTTGGTATGTTTTCACTTAGGTTTATAGTTTATTGGGGCGGCTTCCATCCCCCGAAGCCGATCTCGAGCTGCTTGGCTACGGCTAAACACAGTCTGTCTTGATTTGGTGCAGCTATCACCTGTGAATCACAAGATTATCGGAAATAATTTATATTATGAAAAAAAATATAGGAACGAAGAGTGTTTAACGGTTTTTTTATCGTTCTAAAATTGAAGTTCAAGGGTTATCTTAACGGCATGTTTATGTGAGATAATTATTAGAATAGGTGTTATAAAAGGCAGTTACAGTTTAGAAGCGATATAAAACAAAACTATCGGATTCAAGTTAGTAGGTTAGGTACAAGCTAGATGTAAGGGCGGCGAGTGGGAGCACCTGCAGGGCGACGGGCAGGCCGTGGTGCGCGGGCAGCGGCACGGCGGTGGCGGGCGCGCCCACGATGTTGAACAGCATGGAGTACAGCGCGCCCGCCGCGCGCGTGAACACCGCGTGGTGCGCGTGCGCCGCGCCGCTGCACACCGGGTACAGCAGCACGCCCGAGCGCCCCAGCACGCGCTGCCGGCCAAGCTTACTTACACACCGCGGGACATTCACTTCATCTTTTCATTAAGTATAAGTCGACAACATTTTATGAACTAACTGAAACGGTATATAGCATCCTATACAGTTTTGAATATAAAAATGATATTTATTCACCTGCATCTGTTCACGTAATGCGTTAGCTTTCTCATTATAATAGCTTATCCGTGAATCGGGAATGAACAAGCGACTTCTGTTGATGAGAGAGAAACTCAGTCCTTGTAGTGACCGCGATCCGCCACCGAAGAAATATTTTATAAACTCCACAAATAGGCTTTTATCACGCTGTAAACAAATTAAAAACTATCGTAAATAATAAATATATTTTCCTCGAATTTTGGGATAATATTTAAATACTAGCAACATTAAAAAAAAACAAACGGACCAGGTCCGTGCCGTTTCGCGGCACTCACCTTCGGGTTGGCGGGATCTTGCAACAGATTCGGAATATCTTTCATCGAAAAAAATGCGGAGACTGATATTTCGACTGAGTCTTCTAAATCTTTGAATTTTTCCTGGAAATGAAAAGATTTCTTAGTTTAAATAAAGAACTGAAAGTTAAAGATTTAGGAAATAATACCCTAATTATTTTTTAAATATACAAACCTATCAGTTTTGCATAGATATTAAAATTTCTTCTTTATAAGTAAGTAGTACATACAAAATTGATTATGATTTAAAATTATTGGAGGGAAAAGATTTCTCATCGTTCTATTTAAATGTGTGAAAAGGATTTATGACGATTGACGCAGCAAATGAAATAGGTATATCGGTTTATGCATAAGCAACTGATAAGTACAAGTGTTTGGATGAAGTGTTTTATCACAAGTGCCCTCTTACCTCGCTGACTGTGCTTCCACATTCCGTCTCTAAGTATTTCACCGCTTTACGTATGGCCTCGGTTATACAGTTCTCGACTTTCAGAAGCGCAATAGAGTCCGCTGCTTTATACATGTAATGGACCTAAACAAAAGTTTTATGTTAATGTTATAAAGGTGAGAGTAATGTTGATTTTATTTACAAGTTTTGGTTCGAAATACCTATCTAGCATTTCAAAAACCAGTATTTTTTTTGGTACTTGATGAACTTTCGTTAATTATGTTAAAGAATTTCATTATATTAGCCCAGTTAGACGATGCGAAAAATATTGTGCGAGAATATAATATATTGAACAGACCTATATACACTATACCCCTAGACCTATATGCACATAGGTTTTTCGACTAAAAAAATCTAATTAGTCCATCCGACTGGTTTCCCAAAAATATGAATATGTATTTCTCATTTAATCACATCATTTAAAAAGTAAGAAAGATTTAAAGCACTGAACTGTATGGTATTAAGTAGTGCAGGGGCTTGTCACATGACTTTCTAGTAAAAGCGTACCTACTGGTAAGTTTCGTCATTCATTCATTTTTTGTTTAAGAGATGTAAAAAATTACCTACGTATCTATACACTAGCTGTTGCCCGCGACTTCGTCCGCGTGGTTAGAAGATATAAGTTATAATTTATACCTGCCTTCAATCTATCAATCTGCCTTCTATCTATCTTGTAGGATTCAGTCAGCGTTTGCAATGTAAGCGCAAAAAATGTGTTTTTTTACGACCTCACATTAGAAACCTCAAAAATTGTAGCCTATGTGTTATTCTGATGTATAAGCTATATTGTGGTAAAGTTTCATTCAAATCCATTCAGTAGTTTTTACGTGAAAGAGTAACAAACATCTATACTTACAAACTTTCGCCTTTATAATAGTAGTAGGACTGTAGGATATGTTTTTGAAAATCTGTCTGACGAATTACAATTTTTTTGTCAAATATTCTGATATCAAAAGCGATGAGTGATAGCCGGCAATGTATTGTAACTTGGACGATACTCTCTCTCTCTCCGCCTATCATAGCATTATTATCTACCTAATTCTCTCACCTTAATTTTCTTCAGATCAACGGGTTCATCAAGGTTCAGCAAGCCCTTATTGTCCCCGGCCATAATATTCATGAGCAGCGGCAAGTCTTCCGCCTTGCGCGTCATCGGGCCTACTGTGAGGAACTTGGGGAAATTCTCATCGCTCAGAGTCGGGATGTGACCTTCTATCGATATGATACCTGGATGAAATATATAATGTTAGTTAGAGGAAGAATTGTGATTAAGAATAATGTGTGTGTGAGTTCTTTATATGTTTGACATGGTCTTGTGGTAGGAGTAGGTATTTTAAAAGTGTATTTTCATTTTGGGTAGTTGATTTTTAGACATTGCTTGTGTGTGTAGACTTAGAAACGCGTTTGTAACGTGTTGTAAAATGGAAATAAAAAAAAATATGAATTACGACATACGTTATGATAGTATTTAAGGTTTAGCTATTCGGTAATCTAAATTAAGTCAATTGAGGATTGAGTTAACAGCCTTCTAGCAATTATGTAGTAAGAGCACCTGCGTGAAAATAAATAGTACTTGAATTTTGAACGAAAAAGGCGGAATACTTATTCATTACCCGACCGTCTTGCGTAGATTAGACATATAATTTAAATATAGAAAAAGCACACCTTGCTCGGTTTTTATATGTACTAAGGTTCGAGCAGAATGGGTTGAATAGAATATGTGTGTGTGAGTGTGTGTGTGTGTGTGTGTGTGTGTCAGTTGTCAAACGCAAGAGTGTGTTATGTGGTGTAAGCATGTGTGTCGGTATGGTATGTACCGGGCGTGGGCTTGTGTCCGAACACCCCGCAGAAGGCGGCGGGCAGGCGGATGGAGCCCGCGATGTCGGACGCCACGCTCAGCGCGGACGCCCCGCTCGCCAGCAGCGCCGCCTGTCACAACACACGAGAAGCATTCGCTATTACTGGCTACACATCAGAGCCTTCTATTTGAAGGCTTATACACATTTTGAAGCGGCAGGAGATTGAACATTTCTTAAAGCTTAAAAAATACCCATTGCAAAAATTGATTCAAAACATAAATACAACTGAAAAATAGAAAGAAACCCCGTACTATTGTATGGATTTCCATAAGTTTAGGAATGTTACTCTACACTAGGTTTAACAATAATTATGGAAGCTTAAATCGAAAAAAAAATGAAAGTTGGGTCATCTTTTCTAAAGTATTAAAGTCCTCATAATTTTGGTTAAATTTTGACTAAACCCAGTTTATGTATCATGTAATTATGATGTTATACCAACAAGTATGAACTGTTGTAATGTTGACTGTTGACAATCATAAGACACATACTTTTGTTACATCACTACTTAGCGAGGAAGTGTCAATATCCGTGACGTTACAAAGGGCGCGAATTATAGAATAAGGTTTTTTTTATGGATATAAATTATAAATATAAATATTTTTATATGGATGGTTTTGTGTTGAACCTTCAGTTTTTATTAAGGTTTTGTTGATTATAGCGTAGAAAATGGATTAGGTACATTTTTAGCTTTTGTGTTTAAAAGTATTGTGCATTTTCATCTTTACTTAATTCTGGCCATTTCGTGTCTATCCTTCCATATTCGAGACATCCGAAAGGCTTTTCTGTTAAACATAAACTGTCGATTTCCATTCTCCATTTGAAAAACGAAATCTTCCTTTCCAATTATTGCACAATTATTAACGTTTCTGTTTTAATTGTACTACTGTTTAGAAACAAAATGTTATTTTATAATGATACACGATAATCTAGCCGTCCGTTTTATGATTTGTGAGCGAACATATTTAAATACGAATCCGAGAAACAAGAATTGAGATTAAATCAAATAAGTCGCAGGTATTATAAACAAGTTTAAAAATAAGGCAAAGCTACAATTAAAAGTGTGAAGTCATCTATTTAAACATTGCCCAGTATTCAATCATTATAATCTTTTAAATAAAGAAGATGACAAGCCTTAATCTGTTCGGCAAATTATTCAATTTTGTTTGCACAATTCTCTTCATTAATATCGATGGTGTTTTTTTTAGGACAATAATAGATTATGCAAATTTTATTAAAATTATGTTATTTTTACTCCGTCATCGTCTTCAAATACGTCCATCAAATAAATATAGTTAGACACGACACGAGAAACTATTTATGCAGATGAAGTTTTCAAAAAAATTAGATATATATGATATACTAAACCGTCGCTATACATTATAATTGTGGAAATATTTGTTTAATACAATATAAGATTTAAGGGAGAATAAGTAAAAGAAATAAAAAGAGTACAATTTCTTTTAAAGAAACCGACCATCCCATTTTTCAATCATTATCAGTAGATAGGTCTGGAAGTGAATGGGGGAGGCCATTGCTCAGCAGTGTGATGTAAAACAGGCGATATGAAAAAAAACATCAACAGCCTTGTCGATCATTGCTGTGTTTTAACACAGGCTGCAATTCGCTTAAGATCTTTGCCAGATTACCAAAACTTACACCTACATAAAAACATTTATTGTGTATTTGAAATTGGTACAAGATTTTTTCCCACCACCACCTGAGAAGGAAATCATTTCGAAAGAAAACTCAGGGGCCATTATCTCAGATAGGATAGGTTTGTAGGAACCCTTTCCGCAACTTCACAAGGTACATACAATTTTTGCCCAGCAGTCATTGATTCCAGTAGAATATAATGATCACAACCTACCTCTCCTCCAGACGAGCCCCCGGGCGTCCTGCTCAAGCAGTAAGGGTTGTTGGTGCGCCCCCGCAGCATGTTGGTGGTCTCCCAGCCGAGGCACAGCTCCGGCGTGTTGGACACCAGCAGCGGGATGGCTCCTGCCTTCTTCACGAGGCTCACCACTTTGCCGTCCGCGGTGGCTCGCCGTCCAGCGTTTTCTAGACATCCCACTGAGTTCGATAGGCCTGGAATTAAAATTATTTTGGGTTTGTTGATCAGAAAGATATAGATTGTTAGACACCTTTGTCCTATAAGGCAAATTGGGAGTTTTTATCCAAGTAAACGCGAACAGAGAGACCCCTCAAAGAGAACCCGAAAATCAATCAGAAATAGGTCAAATAATTGGAAACTTCAGAGCATATATGTACGTTAAATTGTAAACAACACAGCAAAACGATATGCAATTCCATTCGTGAACACTTTCAAGAACAATGTATAGCTTTTAACAAACCGCAGGTGAAATGGAGCCCGTCAATCAATTGGTAGCCTAGACCTGTCGGGGTGCGGAGCGTGCGATCGAACCGAGTATTGTGTACTAACCCAACACACAGACCTATTTACATTGAGGCAGTGAGCAAATGTTCATGGAATCACGTGCCTTTAGATTTCCCAAAGAGGTTACATTTAAAGGTAATCATGAGATATTAACATTGTGCAAACGAGGGAATTCAAAAGGCAGAACGAAAACTATAACTCATTAAACTAGCCGTTAAGATACTCAACCGTTCTCGAGTATACTACAAGAGTTGATGCTATTCAATTAAGAAACCAATATACAATGTGAGATGTTCAGAGGCTGTATGAGGACTATTACCTAAGAATAACAGGATTTAGACCGCTATTCTAAAAGCTTCTTTAGTCGGTATCAGGATAGAGTGCAAAATGCCACAACGCTGAACGCATTAAACAATCCGATAACACCACCGCTGGCTGCCAAGAACATTATCTGTTTCACTTGAAATGAAGGCGTGAATAATGGACATTTCACTTTGCAACTGAGGTTTATATTCCTGCAGGCTAGGCGGTTACTATGACGCAGTCAATAGACCGTAGACGAGACTTGGTTTATTTGGAAAAAGCATCATTATTCAATGTGCGTGCCGGCCATTCAGTTGCGGCTTCGACTAATGCAGCAATACCAGTCAACCTTCAATCTATTTTTATCCAAGTTATTTTTATTTGATTCATCAAATTCCAAATTGATTAACTTCTTCGGTTTTGACTTCCTGAGAAAACCATTTTAGTGGGCTTTACAAAATTTCTATGCTTCTACAGGAATCGCCAATAAAATATAAACTCCGAGGTGAAACCAAGTAAACAAAGTTACCAAGTTCATAACTTTTTCGTCATATACCTTCTCGAAAGTGTTGGACGTTAGAAAGTATCGTTAAGTATGTCTATAGAAACTACATGGTCTGGCAATATGTATCTAATTCAAAAAGTTGCCTTTTGCTCTGGTAGCTTAATAGTTGAAGTCAACACGGCATATGTGTTCGTAACACACGTAGGACAAGCGTTGTGAATGCGACTTGAAAGTTTGTGAAACCCTCGCCACACAAGGAAGAAAATCCTTATTTATGGAAAGGCAAGAAGAAGTGCAGAAGTGCCTTGGAAGCACCTTTTTCAAAGTATTGAATACTTGGTCCAGATAATTTTCAGCAATTATGTGTTTACAACTAATAAACTGACTAGCTTGGTAATTACGAAACTTGCTCGTTATAAGGGCAAAGTTCCAACTAAGCATTATGCTTACTTTTAAAGTCAAGCTATACTTTCTACGGTGTTCATGTGGTTTAGTTTACCCTTGCTTCACTCGAATGGTACGCTTGCATATTCAATGTAAATATTAGATCATAAAACTTGCCGACGTCGAACAAACTGAGATATCTGTGAGCTTATAACAAGGTTGTTAAGAATGGATGGCATCGTAAAGGGATAGGAATAAAATATAAAGACTTAAAAGTTTTGTAGGTATCAGGTTCGATCGTGTAAAATATTGTACTATTTATTATTGAAAGAAGTTGTTAGAGAAGAGATGTTACCGAGATAGTATGCAAGAAAAACGGAAACCTTGCGAATCTAACGTTTGTTTAACACACATTAAGGAAATGAATCCTTATGTCGCGGGGAGTTTCACAAACATTCAAGTCTCAAGCACAAATACACCTCAGAACAGTATTCGTGGGTCACACAAATTAAAAAAAAGTAATCACATTCCATTTCATGTTTTCTTTTTCAAACATTGTAATAATTTGTGTTACTATTATCCCATTTTTCCGAACATCTACGAGTATACAACAGTTTAAGGACATTCGACTCTAAAACTTACCAATTAGTGAACAGCTCTCCTTGACGGTGAAGGGCACACCGAGCAGAGGCTTATCCTTGACCAGTTGGTCGAAGGTGTTATTCTTTTTAGCTTCCTCTATCTCCCTGTCAACCGCCCTGGCGTCGTCGAGGGCAGCCCTGTACCGTTCGTCCACCACAGCATTTAGATAAGGGTTAACTTCTTTGACGCGGTTGATGTATACCGTCACGAGCTCCTCACTTGTTATCTGAGGAAGGAGAAGATATCCATTGATTAATGATTTGATTATTGGTTGTGGGAGTTATATATAACATAACGGGTATATATTTGAAAAAAGTTTCTAGTGGGTGGCTTTTGAAAGCCAATTTCTTGAGTGCTACAACAGAAATTGAGATCTTGATGTCTTTGTTGCCATAACGATTGTTATAGGTATTTATATAAAAAGGAAACGGTTTTTTGCAGGAGTGATGTTTCCAACGCTAAATGCTTTTAAATGCGAACTAAATTAAACGTTAAATAAACAACTATGCGCTCAAAACGTAGAGCGATTGCAAGGTTCCGACCCAATGGGCTTCGACGAGATATCCATTATTCAATGAGTGACGTCATTTAATTCACAATTCAGGCTGTACACAAAAGATTAAATACAAAATAGGTAAACCATTGCAAGAGTGTCCCATATGATATTGTACAGAAATTGAAACCAGACAAAATGTTATAGGTGGCAAACACGAAGTAAATGAGACAAGGGTGACCTGAATAAGTCGCGATGAAAATGGAAATAATGGTTAACAGACATGCTCAACCACCTGAAAAGCATATTATGGACTATTGCGAATTACAAAATAGTTTACATTATCACACTAGTGTACACTAGCCTTAAACCTTTTTTTATAGGGGCCACAAGCACATTTTAATCAAGTCGGTGTTAAGTAATGAAATCATTATTCAGGGATGTTAACTAAAAAGCAATCGGCGCAAAATCTAAAAGTACCACGTAAGCACGAAAAATATTTTGAAGTGATAATAATCCTACATATTTGCATGGAGTAGTTGATATTTTATCATTTCCTAATCATATTAATACACATAAAGTGCCTACTATATTGCTGAATGTTAAACACATTCGAGAGAAAGATAAAAATGGGTATTGGGACACCGTAGTGCGTAATTTATATTGTCTTAACCAAGAAGTATTTAATGTGGGAAATAACGGCAAGGGACTATCGGACTATTCCTAACTTACTATTATAATAAACGGTATGGAATACCAATAGTATAAGGACAAAGTCTTAACACATATCTTTATGATCCACAGCAGCTTTGCTATTGAATGAAAGCATAAGAATCTGATATTACCGTAGTAAAGCATTCTCTTGTTTTTAATAAAGAGACCTCATATAACAGAAATGAGCCACCTTCCGTTGTTCTGCCTTATATTCGTCCATTACTTACATAGACCGTAAAAGATGGTATGAAGTGTGACGTCAAAAATTATTCTCGTGGAAGTGGAAACTTTTAGAGTAGGATAAATTGTTTGGTATTGGAAATACCATTCGAAATATCAATTAACTGTGCACTATCTATTTTCAGGACAATTCCAATCCGAGGTATCATATTCCCTGGATGTAAAACGCAGATATAATTGAACCCCAGCCTGATAGCAGTTATGGCAGCTTAACCCAAATCCGAATATGTGACCCGTTTGCATTTACTTTTTTTTTTCAATTTAAAAGCTCGCACGTCCAATTAGCGATTGAATATTTTTCCATACTAATTGGATTCGGACGTATTTAAAAAATAAAAGATAGTACATGTAGCTATTACTCACGAATCTCACGATCAGACAAAGTAGAATATTTCAAACTTTTCATTAGAATTTTCTCATGTATCTGTAAATTTTTTCATTAGTTTGTTTACAGTTAAACTTAAGGGGTTGTAAGCAAATGCCATATGCCTTGGTTTCTTAATGGTAATGCTAATGCTAGCTCTAAACGAGCGCTTGCAGAAACATGCATGGATCTCCGAATACACAATTGCATTTCCTTAAATGCATACTAACGTAACATCCCGTATTAAGTGACAACACGGTTCGTTGACTGCGCATATAACACAACTGATATCCCCAACTGCGACGGCAATTAATCAAAATTGCTGTAATAAGTTGCAATGTTGTCGCATCGGGCAGGATGTCGCTTGTGTGCTGTGCGATGTGTGTCAATTCGCATATTGCAATCGAGGGTTGGGAATTGACTGGTGACTGTGAACGGTTTAATGGGTGACATCATGCGTGCATAATTAAATATTGCCGGTACCTATAATGGATATAAGTATCGTACCTACTGGACCTAACTAATCTATAGTTTAATATGCGCAATGAGTCTGAAGTTCAAAAGTCGATTACGTATCCATTGAAGTCATATAATTTTAAAGGAAACATCCATCAAAACCACTTCATGAATTTGTCGTTGTGACAAGTTAGTTTATTTTGTACGAAACATAAACTTGTAACTAGTAATTTCCAAAAGTTGAAGGTCATTTTATTCTTTCTAAAATACATTTACCAATGCACAAGGCTTTGAAGAAACACACTCCACCATTGTAAACAGACACTGCTAACCTAAAAACCAATCTGATTCTCATCCTTTTGCGAATCGTGTTCTGCAAAGGAAGGTCCACCATGAATACATATTTGTACCGTCAAAGTACTCCCTATTTCCTTACCCAAAGCTTCACAGCCGTTCGATATACAAGGGACGCGTCATCGTGTATACCATGCAAACATACATAGTATACTTATATGTTGCCATGTACTATGTAGGTATACACAGTACTAAAGATCACGATTCTTAGAAAACCTAATGCCTTCTTTACTCGAATTGCTGTTATCAAATGCGACGTCTTTGCTAGTAATAGACGACGGTTTAATGTTTCATATTTTGAATTTCCATGAATTCACGCTACAGCGTCTACTTTCAAGGGAAAATCTGAGCTAAGTATTGTCAGAAGACGAGTCTTTCTTTACGCAAGATAAAGTAGCACTAAATTGGTGAATTACCGTCGTCTCTTTTTCACTTTTCTTTTTCTTCTTTCTCTGTCTTACTTTAAGAGGTAATATTGTAAGCCCATATTATATGTACTTCAATATCAGCCAGCAAGCAAATTGCTTCATGATATGTTAGCAGAAGATGTCTCAAACATTTGATTCGTATTCTTTAAATAATACCTTCTAGAATAAAACTTACTTCTCCATTCCTGACAGCGGCAGCTAGCTCACACGCGCTCTTCAGCAGTATGGGGTTGGTGACCGGCGGTACTCGTCGATTGCTGCGCCCGTAGAACCAGAATATGGGCCCCAGAAGGAAGTTGAGCAGACGAAGTATTATGCCCACCAGCTGGACTCCTACCTCCATCCTGGGAAAGAGGATATTATTGTTGTCACTTGAATATTAGAAGTCAAGACCGCCAATTTTTAATATAATATTGTAGAGGGGGAGGAATAGGGACAGTCTTATACACGGCGTAGAGTGGCGTCCAACTTCTATAAAATGAACTCCTTTTAATGTCGCTTTTTGGGCGTAAGCTCTTGTTGAGGAAGCGGTATCGTCCGTGGCACTAGCACACGAAGGGCAAAGGAAGGAACATAGGTAAATTTTATTCATTAGAAGTCTGACACTCCCTTCCGCTTAACCCAAAGCGGAAGGTGTCATTTGATGATCGGGAATAAAAGTGCATTTCTTTACTGACCTGAAAAAAATTACGAAAGCTCAACTCACACTGTCAGCCCTGTACTTATACGGTCAAGTTAAAACATTTCCTGAGATTGAACTCGTACATATGAAAATCTCGCGTCGAATGATCTTTAGTGACTGTAATAAACGCGTTTTGAATGTGGTTATATATTAATACGGGAGGGTGGAAGACAGATTGATATTATGAACAGGTGGCATTCAAATTTTCCATAAAAACTAGTGATCTTTGACAGCTTTAGCATTATACATTTGCATAATCATAAAAGCGTTGATATCTTCTTTTTGGGTTGAGATGACTATTCTCAAATACATATTTTTATTATATTAATTTTTTATTTCCTGGTTGTGAGATAATCCTAAATGCCTAACTACGAATTAGTTTTACATCAAATCAAATAAGTAAATTATTTTCAGAAAACTTCTTGTACCCACGTAATCCGAGGAAAAGGTAAATAAGGACATTATAAAATATAGTATATCAGGTAAATGGGAGACTAGCTGGATGCAGCGAACCGTATTTTAAAAGGTAGAGATCTCTCTGAAGGCGTTATCGTTAGTTATTTTCCCGTTTATACCAGGAGAAATTGTAGAAGATTTTCTAGCAGTAAATTAGAAATGTTTATGTAGAAATAAATATGGAAAACGACCTGATATTACGAATAATATGTAAGTTTTTGATAAAGGTTATACAGATAGAGCAAGTATCAAACTCTAATAACATCTAGAAAAAATATAATCGGAAACAGTTTTGTACCATCATTAATCGGTGTAAACCAGGGACCGGCCGGATACTCATTGAAAGGGTTTTTGAAGGGGTTTTTTTAAGCGCTTCAAGAAAAAACCCTGTGACATATGTTACACCTTCGAACGGATTACTGGAACCCTGTTCTGAACAGGTTACCCTTTACTACCCTGTAACACTGTAACAGGGTAACCCACTCCAACCTAAGACAATGCAATATGCACTCTTTATCATAGACATTAGTTTGAAAATAGTATAACCACGAGCGCACGTGACATCTTACCGCCCAGCGGCGCCATTGTTGCATTTACCGAGCGACTTGTAAACATGGAATAAAAATCATTGTGGATATGATCTTACAGTTTAATTTTGCTTGTCGCACTTTTCAAACGTTGTGATATATATTTTTCGTGTCTATACTTGTAGACCAGGGTCGATAATTTTTAAAACCAAATTAAAAAATAGTAGGATGAAACCCATTAGAAAAGGAAATAATTTAATATTATAAAAATGAAAGGAAAAATAATTTACGGGTGATCTGAGGTCGGGAAGGGGGTGGGAGTGACGTTTGAAGAGTAAAAAACGGTTTTTATCAATTTCCGGCAAAACTAAAATTCGTATCGAAAAAAGTCAAATGGCAAAGTTCTAAAAGAAAAAGATCTAAAACTTTTGTGTTTACATTTTTTTCACATAACCTCAAAAATTATTTGAAAAATCTTAAAAACCAAGATTGTGGTTTTTTATTTTTATCTTTTACAAAAATTTATTTTTGTAACGAAATTTGGTGAAAACTTACTTTTTTGTGTCCCAAATACGCTGTAATTTATTTGATTAAAAATATTTATTTTTTCACCTTATTTTGAATTAATATAAAAAAACACTCTAACTTTCAATCGAAAATTCACCCGTCAAATCTTCTCAGAAAATGCAAAAAGTGAAAAAAAACTTGTATTCGATTTTTTTTTAAATTATTATAAATAATATCATCTAAAAAATTTGATCTCATTTTGTGTTCAATAGACCAATAATCGAGGAAGGTTTTAGGCTAGGTATATAAAATTACGCTGCAACTAATAGAAGCGAAGATTTAATGGAAAATGTGGCAAATACGGGGAAAAATATTAATCTTCGAGGGCTTTCGTTCAAAAATTCCTAACTTATATCTTCTAACCACGCGGACGAAGTCGCGGGCAACAGCTAGTTACCTATATGACGTTTCGCGCGTAGGTAGTTTGTCCGAGAGGCACGACGCGTCGGCGATAGAAGAAAATCAGCTGTAGTCTTAGTAAAGCAATGAGGGGCCGCTAGGGTGCAAGTATGCAGCTCAAGTTTAGTGGGTAATTCAGGGTAACACGAATAAAAGCCTTTCGTGAAGGTAACCACTTCAAAGGGTTAAGTTATTGAAGGGGTTAACCCCTTCACGTGGTTACCATAATGAAGGTGTTAACCATTTCGCTGGGTTTCGAGGATGTAACTCGAACAAAAGGTAACACTGCGATATGAGTTACCCCGTGTACGGGTTACCCTGTCAAACGGCTTAACTCTAAAGTGGGGTTGTCCGGTCCCTGGTGTAAACCTTCAAAACAACAATTATTTTAGGGAAAACGCTTAAAATGGTATTTCCTTTTTGTTTTTTTAGTAGTTAGGTGTTTATTCTTCAGTTAATTGCAAACCAATGCAGGTATTAATTAAATAAACTTGTTAGGGAGCTATAAAATCAAGTTATTAGCACATAGCATTAAATGCAGGATAAATGTCAGTCAAATGTTGATAGACCAGTAGATATATGCATAAACGAATATAAAAAGGATTAGTCCAATCTATTTTAAAACGTCTTTTATATTAACCAATTATAATATTATTGTTAGTCGACCATAAACGAGAAGGTCGCCTTAGAATTAAATATTTATTCAATCAAAATATGAATTTGTTAAATTTTAGCGGTTATTTTTAGCAGATAGGTCAGGTTTCAAACGTACGACTTATTATCAACTTTATTGTGGTGCCCCAAACAAGCGTACCTATACATATTATACGGATATCGTGTACCTTCAGAAGGTCTTCTCCATGATTTCGAAAATAAATCCTTTCACTGTTTCATTTTGAGCCAAGAACGGCAATACCAAAAGAAAAATCCACAATTTAATAACACATCTAAATTTATAAAGCATAAAATGCAGCAATCCGATCTCGTTCAATTCATCTGTGATTGTGATTCAGGCAATGTTTACTAAAAGGCTGTTCTTGTACATTTTGCTTCGGTTGCTCTCATTGTTGTTGTGTTATGACATTCTGCAGTCCTGTCACGATTACAAATGACTTATTTGAGACCATGGAGTATTGTTGCGCTCGATTCGGTGCACCAATAAGGCGTGGAGAGTGGATGTCGATTTCAACTAGTTCGGTAGTGCATATTAATAGCTTTGAGTGTGTTTTGAAATTTAGACTACTTTACTTTTACAGTACTTTTGTCCTGTATCTTCAATACTTCTTTTACTGAAAAGCTAAGCTGACGAAGAATAGGAAGATTAGAAAATATGAATCGTTCATTATGAAAAAGTGCGATTAGTACTCTGTCTGTCGCGGAGGAATATCCACAAGTGGTTTTCTTTTTTTCTAGCACAATGTTACTTAGGTAAGTTTACAAAATAACTCAACAGGTTTTACATCGGGAACTAGCCTTAATGCGCCCATGTATAATTGTAATTGGATAAGTAACATCGGGAAAAGAACGTGTTGACCACGAAAATCTTTGATGACGAATTAATCCCTGCTAATATTATAAATTCGAAAGTAACTCTGTCTGTCTGTTACGCTTTCACGTCTAAACCACTGAACCGATTTTAATGAAATTTGGTACAGACATAGAGTTGACCTTGAGAAAGAACATAGGATAGTTTTTATACCGGACTTTTGTGGAGTTCTCTTGGAAACGCGATATAACCGACATCGATGCGGGCGAAGCCGCGGGTGAAAAGCTAGTCTAACATAATTTTTTGCATAAGGATAACAATTACGTTTCTTATAAATCACAGAAGTAAAGGAAAGATTTTTACCCGTTTATCTGTGTACACACTTAATCTATAATGTTGTGGATAGTAAAAGCCTTGCTCTTGAAAAGGCATAGTTAAAAAGGAGGTTAAAAGGTAAAGGTTTTAAGTAGGAGGATGACCATTAACCGAGACCCTACTCTAGTTGGGTCGTTAATGTACAACAAGGATTCGGAAACCTTACTGATAAAGTTGTTGCCAAGAATTCCAACCATTACCTCATACCCGCAAACTCACCAAGAGATCTTAAATTGAACCTTGTTGCCACTGTATAAGCGAGATGGCATTACGCGTGGACTAGATCTCTGTCTCGCATCCATAATCACAAGTCTTGGTTTAGAAGATCACAATACGAGCACAGAATCTTCTTTTTCATATAAAATTGTTGGATATAATGCACTACAACCTTGGGATTAGTAAATAGTCTAGAACAAGACGTCTATTTAGCTATTACGTCACAAGTAACGTTTATGAGCACAAGGCTTATTTATCTTACTTACAATAAGTATCGGCCATGCATCCTAAAACAGCAAACATTACTAATGGATATTAAGTATTGGTTCCGGTTTAAGTACCACTTGGCTTTTTGAAGAGACTTTGTTAATTATATAACAATAAAACTTGTAAGTGCGGCGAATCAATTATTAGGACAAATTTCTATAAATGATAAACAATCATGTTGCACAAAACATTATAAATAAAATAAAATAAAATAATCTTTATTTCGGATAAGCAGCATCCATATGGGTTAGTAAACAATAGAAAAAACTTATACCTATATTAGTACACTTACAAAGCTATCTATTTGGAAACCAAGTGGTTGTTCAAAAAGTATCTTTGAGCAACAACACCTAACAAGGGAGAATCATATCTCTCCGCTATGATCTTCAGGATGAAGTTGGAGCTATTCCGCACGCATTATAAGCTTGCGACGTATCTAATATTACATTTCAACGAATATTTTTAAAAGAAGCTAAACAAAAGCCCTTTAAAAAGCTATTAACGTTGTGCAAGCGAGATGCTGCTACGCAATGTGTAGTGCGCTATCTTGCTCCCACAATGGCATTAAATGGTCCTGCTTTATAAACGTATAGTGCGATCACTGTTCTATGGTACCCTTATAAGATTGATAAAGTCACCTAGCTACTTACTTGTTGTATTTTAAAAACAGTTAGGTACCTTATACCAGAGCTTTTCTTATAATACAGAGCAAAATTTATACCATACTAGCTGTCCCGGCCAAATACGTATCTCCTAACTTTAAACCTTCCCTGCACTCTCAAGAATATTTCAAGACTGAAATAAGCCAAATCGGTTCAGCCGTTCTCGAGTTTTAGCTTAGCGAGACTAACGAACAGCAATTCATTTTTATAAATAAAAAAAGACGATAAATGTATAGATTATTCTTTCTCGTAAAATACCTCGCTGGTCGATTTTGTTAGGTCTAGAGACCCTAACCACCACGTCTTCAAGTAATATGTATTATCATGGCTGTGGAAGCGTGACAGCGCCTTACACATTGTAGAGCGGCATCTCTCTTCCTCATCCGCCATAGTATTACTATGTACTACTGCGTGGCTGTTGGCACTCGGAGGTTTGGTTTTTTGAGTCAAAAGCATTGAAGCGTTGATTTGGATCTATCGTTTGTATTTGATGGTATTAAACGCAAATGATTGAATAACACAGTCAAGGACAGCTACTACACTTGTATAGTCGTACGTGACAACTATACCAAATGACGGTATTACCCCAGATTGAACAGAATTCAGATATTAGTAATTTAATGATCCGTCTATATTTACTTATGCATATGGATGAAAAAGTGATAGAAAAACTTTGAAAAATGCTGACGAATAATATAATAGCTACGCGCACGTACAGAGACATACAAGAAACAGCTTAACAATTAGTGTAAATGTCAAGTTCAATAGTTAGGTCGCAAATAAATATTTATAGCACAAGTATCGTTATTGTTAATTCTTTTACAAATAAGTTTTCATGAAAATGTGTGATTTAACGTATTGCAAAGAACTCATCATTTTAGTCTAGGTTGTTTAGTAAACGTTGTACCTATAAGAAACATTATAGCAAAAACTAGTTAAATCATAATGATCCCATTAATTTGGCAATTGCTGCAATTTCCGAGAGGAGATTGCTAGAAAAAAGCTAATTTTGCTAAGGTGACCTGGATGTTGTAAAGTCACATAGAACAAATATTTTTCAACTAATTAAGTCGTCTGTAACCCTACACCCAAAAAACTTCAAAACATAAAAAGGATAAACCAAACAAAGTGCCACAAACGGTTTCGTATTTTAAAAACAACCGCCACAAAACCCGCGCGTTTATTATCAAACATTGTCTCTGCCTAGACAGTGGCACAGATTAAAGCAACAAGTGTGATCGATACGATGTCGTCAACCTCCCATAGAGCAGACAGCCATGTTTACTTTGTAGGGCGTTCGCCTCGCTTTCAAAGCACTGGTGGAGGAACAGAATGTATAAGTGCCAAAGGCTAGGGTTTCTAGCAAGTTTGACAGCGATAAAAGGAGGTGAGACAAAAAAAAACATGGACGAAAAACTTTGTTACTGCGCATAAATTAGTTATAAAATCTAGTAACCAGGCAGCTTTCCGGATTAAAACTAAAACTCTATTCTATACTGAAGCAACAACTAAAGCCGCGGGATGCAGCTAGTCTTTACACTTTACGACATCTTCTTTAAAATCTTCGGAATGCTATAATTATACTAAAATATTACCATGACGTGACTCGTGAAACGATCTAGCTTTTAACTAGTTCAGTGGAAACTGGGCTTGGCTCGAATGTGAAATCTACAGGTCATTACATGAAGCGTGCTATCAGCAAAATAACTGCATTGGGAAACAGTACATCGACTGTTAGGTCCACCACGCGATTTTCACGTTTAAAGCAACGTCTGTAAGGTCTAGATTTTCGTAAAACATATATAGGAAAGGTAATTACGGGATAGGTGCTCTCAGTAGCGTTATCTTAAAAACCATAATGAGGTGTACGTTTTAAGCAGGGTTTTTATACACAAGCTGGATAGAAATTAAGAGGAAATCAGGAAACTATCTTGTCTATGTTTGGGACGATAACTGTGTTACTATCCGCAAAAATACAAAAATACTATTCTGATATTGCTCGCATCTTGAAAAAGGCCAATGGCCAGAAAATATCGACAGAACTCGCATAGGCCTTCGGATTTATTGATTGGAAAAAAGTATTACACATTGTTTTCCCCTTTTCGGATAATATATTTATAATCTTGTTTGAAATCTGAATCGGTTTCGGTTTCTTAAAGGGTAAAACTGGATCCCTATTACTAAGGTTCCGCTGCGAATCTATCTGTCCCTCTGTCATTAAGCTATATCTCATGAATTGTGATAGCAAGACCGTTGAAATTTACACAGATGATGTACTATCGCTGTTGCGGCTATAATTTATCTGTATTATAAGGTCATAAGTTCAATGGGTAATCTTTTTTTACAGCCGTTTTTACGTGAGACACTGATGGCTGTAAGTAATAATAACGTTAACAAGCTTCAATATTTTTTTTAAACTAGATACTTGTAATTTTAAGTCGACTCGCCCTTACCAGCTTAACTTCCGCAAAAAAGTACCTTTGAAGGTGTTCAGAAATTAGCACCTTTAACGTATGCCATGCCTAAACCTATGATTTTGTTTGTACAATCATTTTAGCAGAAGGACTTTGGACTTTGGACAACAGCATTTTTCAATGTATAATTTATTTGTGTAAAACTATACGCTCACGACTATTTTGCCCACCATGAAATAACTAGAATCTGAGTAACAATTCAGACATACTTATTCCAAATGGGTGAATAATGTGAATTGAAAAAGAATTGAATAGTTCTCGGCGCAGTACTTTATTTCAGTTTAAAAAATAATAATTTTAAAACACTACACTATTTCTAAAGACTTAACCGTGGTCGGAGAGTGTATTTATTCGTTTTCTTTTAATAAACGTGGTACAACGTTTCTTTCTCTCTTGTCGCTTTAATTTTTTCTTTTAAATTTTTTTCTAGGTAGGTACATATACTAATGTATTTAAAAAAGTAACATTTGAAAACTATTTTTGCATTTTTTTGCGAATGGCGATACAGTTATCGCCACAACCATTAACGAGAGACAGCTTCCTGATTTCTTCTTAATGTTTAGGTATCCAGCTTGTGCAAAGGCCCTAGTTAAAACGTTCTCCTCATTTATGATATTTAAGAAATATTCATGAGTTTTTGTTTATATCGCTTAAGTGAGGTTAACTTAGTTTACAAGCCACAATCACATGAAAGAGTAGAATATAGGTACCTATATATTTAATGGCAATACAGGAAGCTTCTTCGGACAATTTTACCTTAAGGGTAAAATCTCTACTAATGAGGCTCTGCTGTCCGTCCCTTTGTCTGTCCGTCCGTCCGTCTCCAGTCTCGTATGAATAATATAATCCTATGTAGAATAAATGGAACTTTCAAAAACAAGTGGTTAGCACGTTGGTACTTAAACTTATCCTAAGTAAACACAAAGATTAAGGTAAACATGCAAAGGCATCCCAACATTGTTTTGTACTTAGTTCAAAACAAATGTGCACCGATGGTCCAGGCGAAGGGGAAGTTTGTAAGCATCCGTCATAATCAATAATTCTCACGGCTGTTGTGTGACAGACTACGATACACAATTTTTAATGGCTATTGGTAACCTAAGTTTTTGAACTGTTTTAACACGGAAATATATGTTAGTAATATAATAGCAATGTGTAATAGCAATGTAGTTCATGCTCTAAACACTGAACAATATGAGGATATTGTTCAGTGTTTAGAGCATGAACTACACTTAATTAAAATAAGCATTGCCTTAATTAATTACCTACTTCTACAAGATAAACTATAGATAAAGTTTTGAAATAGTAAAAAAAATATGAACGATTATGTACTTTTTTGAAGTATCTAACTATCTGCTTGAATTACTTTGTGAATATTTAAGGAGATGGGATTTATTTAGGTAAGTAACAAAAAATTCGGTTTATATCTTTTAATGACAAGAAAATCGTGACGCAGTTGGTAATCGATTTCAGTGTCAGTTAGCTAATGAAGAAATCAGAAGTAAAAACAATTTTTCAAAAGTTAATCAGAATGACCAAAAAACGTAAAGTACATATATAAGTCATTTTACTGACAAGATGACAAAAACAAAAGAGGATCACCAAAGAATGAAATTTTGCCGAGCATCAACTGCAATATGGCTGAAGACTTTAAATCGCAAATACGAAGTAAATTCAATAATATACGAAGTAAGTAATATAAAATAGAGTAATTCCATCATTAAACTATCATCATTATATTCAATAGGACGTTATGTGCGTCTGACATTGAAGTCTGGACCACGTAGGCTTGCGTAGGTACCTACAGATCACATTAAGATTCGCATCTCAGTTAACGCTTATGTTAAATGTATTTCCAACCAGGTCATTGCTGCTCGTCTACCTGATATATTTATTTAATTACTTGTTTCGCCTTTTAACTGTTGGAACTTGTGAATTAATAACCAAAAAATAATTAATGGCCCAAAAATAATTTCGCTTAGTGATATTTAGCCAGACTCTGATAGTGCAAAAAGTTTTTTCTTGCAGATATGATTTAAATTTGGGCAAGTCCCACGGTTTACTCGCTCCCGTTCCACCTATAACCATGGGCCTGTGTATTTTTCCGGCAGCGATCGGCAATGTAATTGCCACCAATAACAAACACCCTTGGGGATACCGTCTATAATATTTAAAATACACCAGAAATATCCGCAATACAAATATTAACAGCTTTGATTAAGCAAACAGCAGGGGTCAAAACTGCTTCGACATAAGCTAATAAACGTTTGGGTAATTACCGCTTCTGAATGGTACGAGAACATTATGTAATGGTAAGTCGCATTGTTTTAGGAAGATATTCATTTTTATCGACGTTTTTATTACCTGGTTAGGGTTAAAAAGGTAACTGATGGATAACTTTACCTCAAGATATTACCCGAATGAAGATCAACCAATTTATAATAATGGAGGGAGATTATACGGAATATCTTTTCAGCTAGGTATATATTATATTAACCTTATTAAGTGGTAAAACTGCAATTTAAATTATATAGGTATTTTGAATACCGTTATTGATTTCAGAACTGCTTGATTCACAAATTATAACGAAACAGCAGCAGACATCTATCATCATTTGGGGAGTGGTCTGTTGTTGCATTCAAGTTACTGAATAGTAAAAGTACAGAGTCGGGTCTTTGCCCTGCAATGAGACACGGTTGCCTCTTAATAATTAATGTTCGTGCACGTGAAAATCGATATTAGTTATCTAGGACATGACTTACTTTGCTAGTGCTGTTTGTGTTTATTTTCATCTATATTAAGTAAGGAGGTGCACTAATGAGAATTTAATATGCAACGTTAGAAGCTATGGCACTCTTGAACACTAAGTATGTTTGCTGTATACCAAAGGAGTTTTAGTTTTGACTACTGTCGTCATATTGTTACTAGATTTTGCAATAAACAAGTGAATTATGAGTCTATTCATCCAAAAAAGGTAAGGTCATAACTAGAAGCGTTTGGACATACCCTACGTGCCCGAGCTTAGTTTAAAGTCCTGTTATCCAGGAAACAGTACACCTAACGTACAGTGCACCTAACGAAAAACGAATCGCGAATATAAACCGTATGCCTTGGAAATAAAGGCACTGTTAATGTGAGCATTGCTTCCACAGTTTCGTTTACTGTTAACGATCGTTTTTAACGATCGCCCTTTCTCCGGATTAGCATCTACGATACATTCAACCTTCGCTTCAGTTTAAATCCGAAAAAAAGGATTTAATAACTGGTACTTATATTAAGCCAGCTCAGATTAAATTGCTTTTATATAATAAAAAAAGTTAGGGTTTTCATTTTTCAACCCTTATTTGGTCAACTTCATCGGAATCTATATCCATAATAGATGTTTTAGATAAATTTTGAATACTTAAATTTGTATGAGGTATGTCTGTTCTAGATCTTTATGTCAAACTGTCGCTACTTTACCTATTACCTAGTCTATCTACTGGGCTAGCCTAACGAACTTATTTTAACTAAAACAGTTTATTTATTACAAAACTCCTGACCTAGCTTGTATCCTACTGTGCAGGTCTGTGCACATAAGTGAGCCAGAGATTTCCAACAGAAGGTAAACGCGTTCTGGAGCAATACATGGTACCTCGCGACAAGACTAATAGAATATTAATTCAACTATGTTCAAAATAAACATGCAATTAACTTACCGTTTACGTACCACAAACATAATTACATAGCTTAAGTACCAATAAAAATTACAAAAATTTCCCTTAAAATAGCAGCACGCCTCGGGATGGAATTCATACAGCATACCAAAATATGTGCTTGCTTGAATTTTAATTATAACAATTAAATATTGTTTGCATTCTGCGCATGAATTAAATTCGGTTTTGTTTTAGCGGCAGGGGACAGTAACTGGCTTATTTCTTTTAGGTAGGAAATAGAAAAAGAAATGAAATATATTTTTCATCGAGCCCCTTTTCATAATTTTTTATTTGTACTGAAAGCTTCAATTTGAATTTTCAACCACATATAAAGAAAAACAGGTCAATTTTGCGTCCCAAAGTTCGTTGCGACACCAAGGGACTAGTAATTATGAGAAGGGACCGACTCGTTCAAAACGGGCCACATTCGGTATAGTGCGTCTAATTTTATTATCAATTTAATAAAAAAGGCGAATCAAATCATGCTTTTGCTTCGCGTTTTTCAGACAGTGATTAGGTTAATTTTTTCATTCCAACATTCCATTCAATCACTGGTTTATCAAGAAGCTGACGCTGACCACTTTGGAACAGATTTTAACAATATATCGAAATTTATCCAGCCTTCTTCCCATCGTACATGTGGTTGCTGTACAACCTGGTGTTAGAATTCAGTAACCCGTTGATACGTATGCCCATACCCAGTTGTTATTTTGTACTTTACAATCGCAACATCCGGTTAATAAATACTCTTTATCGGACCGTTTCTGATCCGGAAGCATAGGTCATCATCACCAGTAATCACTACAAAACTTGAGGACGTGATTAAGTAATCAACTAATATAAGAAATTATGTAAAGTTTTAAGACATGATGATATGATAGGACATGATGTCGGTTACATTATGTCCGATTAAAAACAAAGAAAGGCCTTTGGTTTATCATATAGAGATAACATGTCAAGTCCAACTATTTCTTTAAAAACATACAGAAATATTTGTATATGCTGTTTGTGTATCGACATCATTGATTGTATCGAACCTTGTTAAACTTAATTAATGTAGTATTAAATGCTATTTCTAAAGCATTCAAATTGGAGGGCAGCATAGAAATGGAAATAATTAGGTAATTAGATTTCTATGGAGGGCAGCATAAGAATATTTCGTTATGACTATAAGCTTTTTTACTTACACAGATCTTTCCGATCTGCACTGAGTCTGAGTGTAGACTTGACAGCATTACCGGGTTCATGGGATGGATAATCAGCAGCAATCAGAATTAAAAATGTTTTTAATAGTACGTGGAGAGGTAGTCGAAAAATCCCTATGGCCACATGAGTAGACGCCAGACACAAAACATGGCTACGTACAAATGTCATTGTGAACAAAATGTTGGTTCGTTTATCCAATAAAAATAACAATGAATAATTAAATATGATTGATCATGATTCACACGCAGACCTGTTTGATATATGGCTGTGGGGACATGTTTCATTTTACGTATACCTAGATGTTGAATTAAGGTCGTATTTA
Source organism: Trichoplusia ni (assembly GCF_003590095.1). Lineage (NCBI taxonomy): Eukaryota > Metazoa > Arthropoda > Insecta > Lepidoptera > Noctuidae > Trichoplusia > Trichoplusia ni. The sequence goes on from NC_039491.1 coordinate 10,739,172, forward strand.
ATAAATTCCTGCCTAAAGCTGTGAAAATAAATAAGGTAATTATAAAAAGACCAAATTAGAGAAAGCCTGGATTCCTAAATATTGGAACCCGGAATCGCCATATTGCTGTAGGCAATGTGATTATCAATGAGCAATCATTTTATACATATATTATGGAAAGAGACTTTGCTCCACAATAGGACCTTCACAAGCTGATGTTATTATTAATGTTGCATGCATGTTTTTGATAAGGTCTGCGACCACGAGACACTACAGTTAGTTATCAACAGACTTTCTTATCAATGCCAGCTTTCAATGTGAACTTAATACGGCGACAGCTACAAAGCACGTTAATGTCAAGCTCCCAATTCAAGTGGCAGACAAAGTAAGCCACACGACACAAGTTCCATTTCCAAATGACAATGAACTGAAAACTCGGAAAAAGGTTGGAATAATAAAACTGTCTAGCTGCAGTCAAGCGTCAAAACTCTTATATCGCTTCGTTAATCATGTCGTGGCGAACGCTAGCAAAACTAGGTTAGCAATGTTAGCATCGCAGAAACAAACAAATAAGCTTAATGAGTAAGTTATCGTAGCCGGGGAAGATGTCTTGTGACTCTTGTGCAGTTGTCGTTTACTCTACCGCCGAACAAAAAGACATCATCGCCATTCTTGTAGCAGCAACAGCATTAATTTTCCTGTGCACAAATCGCTTTTTTTCAGAGTATTGCTTAAAAGTTATTGATAAGCGACAGTATAATTTGCTATTATTGAATAAAAACAAGAAAACGATTGAGTAATTGCTAAAATTATTACACTGTTCCCTTAAAGAAAAATCTCATCTAATTAATACTATCATTTATCGAAATTTATTAGCGTAAAAACCTAAATAATTACAACATGCAAATACTTACGTGTAAAATTAAAACAATAAATCAATACACCACGCACGAAAATGAACAAATTCTATCAACTTTCAATATTACAGAAGAGAAAATCCAATAAATAATTTTACGCGGTTATTTATGACGGAAAGCGCGGGAATGCGCGCGCAAGCGAACACGGGTCACCTACACGGTAGCTCGGTCAAGACTAACATGGACTAAAGCAACGTCCATTCAGCCTCTAAGCGGCGCAGGTAACAAATTGAAAGCGATTGGAAAACTCCGGGGAAATGCTCAATTGCTCACAACAACGTTGGAAACTATTTATTTTTCTTATTACACTTAAACAATTTTTATTTGTTGTTTGATTAGGTTTTGAAGTTTTTTTTTTCTTGTGATGCTTTTGATTTCGCTTTTACTTTCGCGATATTGAGGCGGATAGTTACATAAAAATATTTCTATTAGAACAGACGCCCGAATAACTTTTTACTGGAACAAGCCGTACCTGAACCATTTTATTGGAATTCACGTTTTACGAAAAATTGTGTGGTATTCGCAATAAGCTTGCTCCTTCAACAAAGAGTTGTTATCCTTTTGGCAGTTTGCCTAAACGTGAAGACACATAAAGACAACTCAAAGAAGTACAAATGCATTATACAAATCTACTAGTAGGTGCAGAACAATACGGGTTTGTTGTTCCCCGGATGAGTAGGCAAAGGCATTAAGTTTCAAACCTAAGGGCTAGATAAAGGCAGTGCAGGAAAGAGGAAGAATTTTTTCGGTATTTTAAATTTGTAGGAGATCCTACGTCACATTTTCGAGAAGAATGAGACTATTTATAAAAAGTCTACTCGTACTTTCCGATGGAAAAATGAGCAAAAACGTGATAAAGCTTTCGAAGAACAAAATTCTTAAATACTTTTTCAGAAAAAGGTGTGGAGCAGTGATATTTTCGTTATTTCCTAGAGCCGAAATATAAGAACTTCAATATACATCTAGCTATTAATAACATATTTTGTCTTCATTAAAGCGATTTATTTAAGCGTTTCTTATAAACTCACGAGTTGAACATTATGATTGACCTTGAGCAATCAACAAAGCTTCTTGAAATTCTTGTTTTATGTTTATTTGAACTTGAACGTATATTATGACATAGTAACTAATGGTTAAGTTGTATTTGTATTTGCTTTGTTGATATAGGCTTACAAGTTCAACATACCTGTAGGTAATATTCGTAGAAGACTTTAATCTTTAAAAAAATTGCTAAAATAAGACAAAAAATATACTGAGCGCAGCAGAAAAGTTTGTGTTGGAATTTTGAAGATTTGCTTTTACCAGAACGTTTTTTAACGAAGTTTCAAAAGGAAAGTTGTGCATCGGATAATCTAAAAACATAAAACTAAAAAGGTTTTCGCTTAACTATTTTACTACGGAACTCTAATGGCTGGGTAATGCTTCGAAAGGAGGATGTTTGTAAATCTATCACGTTTAGGTACGTCACTACGTTTTTTAGGTCATTGGAAGTTCATGCATCAGCGTTATATTGTAAGTTATAGATTTACTACAAACAAAAGAAGAATTCAGACTGTCCTTTTAATTTAATCATTTTACTTGCAAAATTCGTGCTCTAAGAGCGCATTGGTACTGTACAGCCGTTTAAAGATGGTACAGGTCTAAAAACCTCTAAAAGGGGACCTAACCATTACTGTAAACACCGAAGAGTGTGGTTGTATATACAGCGTTTAATTTATTCAACGCCAAAGTGTTGTTGAGACATCTATTGAAGATATTTAAGATATCTGTTGAAAACCTTGGGCGATTCTCAGGCAAACTGACTTTGCAGGGTGCCTAGGATTAGGTGTGCAATGAATTCATCATCATTCTAGCTTCTAACCGGGTGCAGCTTAGTGCTAGTGTTTTATAAGGAGCGAATGCCTATCTGACCTCCGCAACTTAGATACCTAGGTAACACGATGCCTGCTGGTGAGACTGGCTGTATGACTTTCTCGCTTCTAACTACCCGACTGTCAAAGATGAATAACAGCCGGGACCCACAATTTAGCGTTCCTTCCGAAACACTGAGGAAGTCATTGTGATATAGTTCTACATATATACTGAACGACCGTATAAAGCGTAACTTAACCTGTGATCGACCAATTTGTGCAGCTGTAACGTAGCCAAGAGTTCTCTTGTCATTAGACTAATAATGTTATTTGCTCAATTGTGTAACAGAGTGGAGTCTATGAGGCAACTGTGGGACGGTTTCCAAAGAAAATAATATATATAAACATTGTGTTTATAATAATTATAATCCACTTAAAATACACAAGAAAATGTAGAATTTATTGCGGTATTTAACTCGGTAAATATTCACATCCGACAATGAGCAATAAATTAATTCGAATTGTAAATTGACTATTTATTATTATTTATGAACATAGGTATGCTCTATTTAAATGATATAAGTTCAAGACTGATCAAAATGTTTCAGGAAAGTTATGACTTTGCATCGTAATTTATTATGACTGTCGCAATAAACAATTGTTATACCTACATTGATTTTAACGTGAGAAACTGAGAACGAGTGTGATCGGCATTATGACGGAAAGTTTCAAGATAACGCGTAAAGGACGTAAAACTATGACGTCAATCTGAGGATACTTACTTTTATTTTTGGACAAAAATCGCTTTATTTAATTATTCCTGCTATTTATAGAATACGGTAGTGATTGTAAGTACATAAAAATAGTTCTTAGGAATTTTCCTAAAGTAATATCGGTGACTTACTATGAACTTTCTGGATGTGTTACTGGCAATCGAAACGGAAGAAAACTCAAAAATGATTTTCAGGGGTTATAGAAAGAGGGAGTAAAGAAAACCATTGATAAAAACTCCTTTTTTGTTCGGATGGGAAACCATCAAGTGATTCTTTCCGTTTTGAGTTGAGTGGGAGTGTCAGACTTCTTCTGACTAGAACCCGCCCACATCCTTTGCTCTTCGCGTTTCGGGACGGTATCCCTTTCGAAAGATCCCGTTGCCCCGGCAGGAATACAACTACCTACCTAAGAAGTAAGAATTTCTTTCTGTATTGCAAAAAGTAAAAAAAGACATAGGGTAAAGTACCTTTAGTCGTACTAGCGCTTAAGTCGTACCACGTCGATATCTGCGCACCCGTCATGAAAAGATGGCATCTAACAGTGCAATATGGTTCTACTAAGTACCACGGGTAAACAGCAACACGCGGCGGCTTGCCGGAATTCGCGATCAAAAAATAATGAAAAAGTAAGTTTTTTGCACAGTTTTCACTAATTTTTTTACGTCATTCATAAGCAATTTCACAAAAGATTGTGTTGAAACGAATATTTTTTTGATTCATGTCTGTTTTTATAGTGTTTTCTGGTTGATATGGGCTAGGTTAAATGGTAAACGGTTTCTAGGTTATGTTTTTAATTTTGGTTTTTAACTTTGTACACCCCGCTGCCTAACTCGTACCTGCATAAACTTCCTAATTCGTACCGGTACGACTTAGGTGTTACAGAGATATTTTTTGCTATTTTTTTTTTCCTTTAGGTGATCAATATGGCAAAGAAAATTTTTAACTCTTGGAAGCAAGATGACATAGATGAACACAAAAAGGAACACAATTCACAAATAAAAAAAGAAAGATAGACAGAAAATCTAACAAAGATAAGAAACTAGATGCTAAAGAAAATTGGTTGTGCAAACTAACAACACTAAACAAGATCGCAAAGAAAATATGACCCTATGTATTAAATGCAAAGGATGGGTACATGATTTATGTGCAGATCTCGAAATTAAAACTAAAAATTACATTTGTGATATATGCATTTTAAAAATGATAGTTTTATTTCCCAAAGGTACTCATTATTACGAAACTACTACTAACGTTTTTTTATTGTTATATTTATAAGTAAGACTGAAACTGGTCTCGTAGCATATAAGTCTACGCAGTTTTTTAATTGTCCTTAGAATTCTAGTTGGAAAGATATATGTTTACTCTAAGTACGACTTAGGCTATGGGTGGTACGATTAAGGCAACCGGTTGCCTAAGTCGTACCGAAGGAAGGTTTTTGTAAAACCTATAAAAATCATTTTATTAAAAGATTTTTATATGTCTTATTAGTCTTTGTTGATTCGTTAATAAATGAAGTATTTATATATGCAAAGATTTTTCTTTTATTTATATTACAATAGAAATTATAGCTATTTTCCTTGAACTGGTACGACTAAGGCGACCTTACCCTAACAAATAAAAAAGAAATGTCTTTAAATATAAATAAACAGATGTCCTTAATATCCTCCCCTTCACCCATACAGTAATAAGATTTAGCACGTTACAGTCTAGTCTAGACTCAGGCATAAGGACAGTAACATCAAGAGTGCAATGTACAACGTCTAGTGGGGTGGCTTTCATTTTGCACCTGAGGGGCCTACCATCGCGTCTGAATGTAAGTCTGGGCTAGAATGCCGCTATTTACAATGACCGATGAATGAAAAATGTTTAAATTTTGCGTAGTCTTCGTATTCTCCTCATTTTGGCAAAAAAATAATTCGAAATTCATTGTATTGACAGTGAGTGTTTCGCCCCGTACTGAAATCTTAATTTTTTGTGTTGGTAAATTGCTTAGAAAAATACGAATGGTGCCTTTTTAATCCTATTTCCATTCATTCCATCTATTGGGTTCCTGTTGCCGTTGTGGAAGCGAAATGGTGCTCTACACAGCGTAGTGGCATCTCTCTTCCACAACTATTATAGCTTTCCTTTAAAATATCGTGGTAGTAATCCAGGTTGGTAGACAAAATATGAGTCACAATGGTTTGGTAGATAATATTTGGAAAGTGGTTTTTAAGAAACCGTTTTTCAGATTCACGTTCCTAAGTAAAACTTAAGTCTTGAATATTATTTCTTACGTTTTCTTTGTTAGGAAATGGGACGTCGTCAGTCTAGCTTTCTCTATGCTATGTTGGGATTAACTTCCAGGATACCGGATTTAGCTTGAAGATCCACAAAACATTTCGTATTTTCTATAAGTTCAAAATAGAAAATTTACCAGAAAGAACATGCAAAGAAGAAAAAAAAATTGTTGAAGAGCGTACTTTTACTAACTTAATGTTAATAATCTTTTGCAATCACTAAGGTTGAAAATCCCAAATCATTGCATGCCGTTCATACTGTACAGTAAGAGTTTTAGTACTGGTATTTCGAATCGAAGTCTAGCGAGAATTCCTATTCAGCATTTTGCCCTCGATTCAGTTCATACCTGGTGTATATGGACGCCAAAGTTTATAGTTTATATTGGAAATGACGTCAGGCGCAAAGCTGGGATGATGGATTTTGTTTTGTATACTTGTTTCAAAGGTATGATAGATCTGAAGTTTCGTAAACTGTTACATAAAGATTACGGTGAAGTTATTTTTTATATAGTTAGTATTACGCGCTAAAGTAGGAACTTAGTGACTTAAGAATGTGTGTTAAAGTTGCAGATCGAATTTACGACCGAGGTCGTGGTTTCGATTCCAGTCCAGAACAAATATATGAGATGAACATGGTCATTTTGTTCAGTGTCTGGGTGTTTCTATAAAACGTATGTATTCAGAAATGTATAAATATGGTTTTCAGTTGTCTACTACTCATAATATAAGCTCTGCTTAGTTTAAGACTTGATGGCGATGTGTGATAGTTGTGGAATTCACGCAACCCTTGTGAATATTGCTCTCTTTATCTCTTTTGCTTCGCTCCAAAGAGAATGCAACATAATATACCAAAAAAAAATTTCAACCCATTCCAACTCATATAGACTATTTCAGTTTTTTTTCAGATCATAAAGTATTCTAGGCCACCAACTAAATGCACTGTTTGCGAGACGAGGCTAAAATTAATAATTAACGTCATGTTACTGCGCGTGATGCACTCTCCATTACATAAATGCATTAGCTCCTAATCTATGTACCCCAGACCTAGAACTTCACTCACACACTGTTGTACCAATCTCAACTTTAATGCCTTGTGTTAAGAGTGATATTAGCTCATGTGAAGTACTTTATGTTAGAGTAAAATACTAATTTAACTTGCTTTTACCTGGAAAATGTGCTAAACATGTTTTGTATAACAGATTTTTGTCGTTGGATGAGTTTGTTCAGCATTGTAAATTATCTAAATAAATACAAAAAAAAAATCATGAAAGAAATTGTTAATTAAAACAATATTTATTTGCTTTCCACAATATTTCTCATGGTTGGTAGATACTGGTAGGCAACTTAAATACTGTGACAATTATTGACCTTAACAGAGTCAACCCACACCAAACATGCATTTACTAATTGAGTGGAAATTTACCATAAAATTACTAGTTTAAAAACACAGGCATGTAAAATTCTAACAAAACGGAATAGATATAAAGTTAGAAACTAAAAACTGCTCAACAATTCAACTTCAATGGAAAACTTTTAGTTTGTTGTGTTGGCAGCAACCATACCATGCAGGTTACATGACAAACTTTAACTTGGACCAGGTAGAGGCTAGAGAAAGATTTGAATATAGAACAGAAAAAAAAAACAAATAAAACATAAGAGAATCTTTATTATTTATCCAATATTTATCTCGGAGTTTGAAATCAAATTTTCTCTTTAAAAGTAGCAATCACTAGTTTCATTCCTTTTTTTGTGTAAGCTTCCATTGTATCTACAATTTATATAAACTCAGGTCTCTTTTTTTCTGTAAGTGTAAGTGTGTGAATCATTGAATGCGGTACTTCCTGGACTGGCCTCTCGAAGAGATTGTTTCATGATCCACTAGGTAATTATTTTTATATAATCTAATATTTGAATTATTAAATAGACACTCATGTTACAAGCTACTTACAAATTCTAATAATACTATTATTGAATAGAATGAATAGTTATGTTGTTTTATGTTTCCTATGAGCCTCTTATTCAATGTCAAATTTGTGTAACTATGTAAAACTTCTTCAAATGATGGTCACATACAAATATGGTGACTGCAAATGATATGTTGAATGTTATTTTTATTTATTTTTTAATAATTTAATTATACCTTGAATTATGTAAGAGGGGTGATCCATAGTAATCAATGCAATTTGTTAATTCGAATAATTAATAAATACTCGTACCATAATACCAAAGCTTGTTGGTATATTGGTAGTCAAAGTTAATCAATTGTATTAGTACATCCATTTGAGTACCTATATTACGAAAGAATTCCGGAAAACATCAAACAAAATCAAATTAAAAGAACTTACTAAAAACAAGCAATCTCTGTTTGCCATTATTGCTACGTCCAGGCTAATTCCTGTAGAAGAAAAAAAAGAAAAATAAACAAACATTGGAGGCAACTAAAAATAACAACAAATGTTATCAAACAATAACAACCAATACATAATAGGTATTCAAGTACTACTTACGTATCCAATTTATCCTGGACTATGCCTGATTATTGCACTTTTGATATCTGTAAATATCAAAATACGAACAATGAAAACACAACATAACACCCGATACGATTTCTGTTATTGCGCGTTTTGCTTACTCTCTCCGAAAACATTATTCTTTAGGAAGGCTACCGGACCACGCGAACTACGTTTTGCAACATTTTTAACACATATTTCAAACTTAAAATCATCTTTTTAGATACGCAATATTCCCGTAGATTTTATTGAGAACATCAATCAATCCTCGAACAATGTTCCGTTCTCAGTTTATTATCATCCTGTGACACGACAGTATTGACTTTTAGCGAAATTTGAAATGATGCTTGCGTAAATTGAAACGTATATGACAAGTGTTTGTACGTTCGGAAATAATGACAGGAACTAACGGTGTAAAGGAAAAAGTTATTTCGAGTATTCAACTGTTCACTCTTCATTAGACTTATAATTGAAATTCAGCATGGAGTAACATTGTGAGTCTCAATAATTCAAGTTATTCATGCAGTATGCAGTTTGGCCTTTTTTCGACTTTATACCGCACATTAAATATTTTCAGGACTTATAGGAAGTTCCTACTTACTATAATGCACGTATAAATTTCATGTGTTTGTGTTGTGTATGCAGGTCAAACGTATGTATCTATAAAGAAAGTCGCCAAAAGGGAAAGTCAAAGTGAAATAAAATTCAAACATTTTCGAAATATTTTATTTTCCACTTGTAAAAACTGTACAAGTCCTAACAAACTTATAAATTAACATTACATATGGACATTGCATGGCACTGACGATAAAGCCACAACTTTCAACATGTCGGGTTGTACTCCTACACAACATCGCAACATTTCAACACTTGTCTACAAAAACTTCAGTCGTTCGTAAAATTGATATTAAAATCTGATAAGGTCAATAGGTCTTTCAAAAATTGTATAAAATTTGATTGTTCTATGATCGACAAAAAGGCGGAGCTACATTATTTAAGCAGCTGTAAATGCTGGCAATACGTAAAGTGGCCCGTCACAATAACAACATTGCAAGTAAACTAATTTACAATAATAAATTTCACACAGAAGGGGCACGACTTATCAGAGGTTCCTTTCTCACAAAAGTTAAAATGATAAACGTTTTAATCGTCAGTGTTGCCTAACTATTTTTTTATAATGTTGGCAACAGGAAACATTCTGGGAAGTTGATTTTCAAAATGGAACACAATTCAAACCATCTTATTCTAAAAATATGGGATTAAAATGTAAAATACATAAATTATAAATTATGTACACTTTCAAAGCACCTCATTTGACACAGGCGTTAATATCAATGTTTGTTCTGGGTACAAATAGTCCGGTATCATTTCATTTCAACCTGAAGACATTTAGAAGAAATAAATAACAGCATCAAGTTGTAATTTTGACACACACTTTTATTACTTTTTACAAATTTGAGCGAATTAATAATAGTAATATAATGGCAGCATTCAAATTTGTTTTAATAAACATCTTCAGTTCGAAAACAATGTTTTGTTGTAACTCACAAGCTTACTGTTACATAGTTAGTATCTGCTTCTAATACAGTTAAATTTAACAAAAAATATAAATCTACTTAAACAAAAAGTAGTTTATTCAAAATCTATAATATTCGATTGATTTAGTCCCTATGTTATATTAACAATAAGATAATATGGGATCAACAAAAAAGGTAAAATCAATTTTATATACATTAAAACTTAACTTTTTAAAATGATTAAATGTTAAGACTTTGATTTGAAAATGCAATAACGAAATTAGAATGAAATGCGCATCGGAAATGTAATAATAATGACAGATTAATGAACAGTGAATGAAATAAAAGCTGCTTGAAAATGCTACAAATACTTAATAATATAATCTCAAATAATTTAATAGAAATTGTAATAATAATTTAATGCTTTTGAATAATTCGAAGTAGCATTAATTTAAAATTCAAAACAATTCAATATTTTTAATAATTAAATTTCAATGATCAAGAAGACATAATTATGCCAAATAAATATAAAGATAAATAATAAAATAATACTGAATACATATTTGATAATTGAAATACTAATCCGAATTGTTCGTCAATCATTTATAATTTATATACTCAATTTTAAGGTCACTTTAAATATAAAATATTTATTATATGAGCAATTTTGATTTTTATTTATTATTATACAATTTAATAATCATTTAGATTATTGTCATAAATATTGTTACAGAATTGTTGGTAAGGAAACACTTGAGGGTCGAGCCTCACATGCAATATTAATCTGATATTAATATATTATTATAATATCAAGACCATAACAACGTAACATATAACTTTATTGACGTTCTCAGTGTTTCCTTGCGACATGGAATATAAGACAAAGAAATGTTAACCCTATACCGAACAGTGACTAAATGATGATACGAAATTACTCATAAATTGTATATACAAACGCTGTTAAAGGGTTACGATTTATCAAAATTCGTTGTAATACAACACAAAATAATAAATAATATATAATCTATTAACATTCAACAACTATACTAAGTTATAAACATAGTTTTTGTATCGTTATCTAGATAAAACGAAATGTTGATTAATGATTATAATAAAATCAAAATCGTACTGTAGAAGAAAGTTCGTGGAGCCCGGTATATACCTACATTGATATGAGTTAGCACGTCATGACGTCACACTCTCGGCTGCCTCGGGTCGCCGGCGAGGGCTTCATATTGGCCGCGTGAAGTTCGCGGGGAACATTCCCTTCTCATTGGTCGATTCTTTTATGCCCATCAGCCAGCCTTCCTCCTGCACAAACAACCATATTTAGTAAAGAAACAGTAATTACACTCATTATTTTATTATTCATAAAGAAGAATTGGGTTGGATGTGTGGTTGTTGTGTCATCATACAAATTCAGAAAGAGCAAGATAATGTTGGCAATGCTGGTTATGAAGGTTACCATGGTAATTGCTTCATCTAAAACATGGATGTAAGTTCAGATTAAAAAATCGTTTACCTGCTCGTCGGGGTCGTCGTACTCGACGACGCGGATGAGCTCGCCCACGTCGAAGCTGAGCTCGTCCTCGTCCTCGCGCGTGTAGCGGTACGTGGCGCGCACGCGGTACAGCGCGCCCGCCGGCAGGTTGCTCAGCGTGGCCCCTGCGGGCGCGGACTGTTAGCGGGAGCAGCTCGGCAGGGACAACATTAGCAATAGGGTACTTGACAACGAACTGAACATCGGGATTTGGTATAACCAATAATAAGATGACGATTGCAAGTCAGTCTATCACAGATTTCATGATTGAGTAAACAAATATAATATACTTGATGTGTTAATATTTTCCACGTCGTAAATTAGGTGTAATATTTATGAGATAAACTTACAATTCCTTTAAATAATAAAAGCAAATGTCAATGGTAAAATTGTTAACACAAACAACTAACATCAAAACCATACACACTAACTAAAATGCAATACATACAATAAATGTAAAATACATACATACGTACACAGATGAGGCCATCCTACACTGACATAAATATATAACAAAAGATAGACATAATACGTGACAAGAGAAACAATTTATATCATAAAAAGTCGAAAAATAAATTACACATTTTAATTAAATAACAAAATAAAAAAAACAATGAAAGTAGGGAACAAAATATTTTTATTTTAATTATTTATTTCTCAACTTTTTATTTCCTTTCTACGTGTTACGCCATTACTTACAATATACAAGCGATGAGCTGTTATGACCCCCACCAATGAGCAATAATAAATAAGTTCACAAACATATTCTCACTTCAAAATTAAAATCCATTTTAAATAACAATAAAAATGAAATCAATAAATGTCAAAGAATAATATAAATATGTATACAAAAATATATAATGAATGACTATTCATATCTATATGATGTACTTAAAGAGTTCAATTCATCAAAGAAATCAAATCTGACTCAAATGATCTTTTTGGATTTTGGAGTGTGAACATGCTTTTTTAAATTGGTCTGATGATTTATATCTTGTGAACTATAAACGAAATATTTTTATTCTATAATAACGAATTTTTCATTAATTTTATTGTTGGCAACCCCAAACATTAGATACTTTGCAACTTTTGCATACCATAGATAAAAAATGTACTGAAAATATATACTTTCAAGAGTGCCACTTATTTTTAATCACACATATTAGCATTGATTTTTTATATCATGGATTAAAATTATTATGTTAATCAAAGCAAGTTCTTGATTTATTCGTTCATAGTTCTCAGACCGTGACTTACCGACGGGTATGTCGTACACTTCTTCGCTCTTGTTGTTCTCATTTCCTTTCTCGTCTTTCGCTCCATCAACTACATCTACTTGTCTCTTTTCCTCCGAGTTATTATTTGACTTCTCCGGCGGTACAGGCGATCCTGGGAGAATTTTTGGACTTTCTATTTTGCTACTAGTTATAGCCGAATAAAGTTTTACAAGAAGTGATGTCGAGGAATAAATTAAAGATGTATTTAGATATTCTCTGATAATTTGCGATTACTTTAATTTAATATGCAGTAGCGTTAAAGGTAAGTTATAGAAAAATATTAGTCGTCAGTAAATTAATTTATTACTTGAAAGTTTTTACAATATTTTACTTTTAGCTATACAATTTAATGCCATGCCTCTAACTACTACGACATAAAATGTAATTATGCTATTTGAAACTGAAACTGTCTCTTCATGAAATTTCCTTTAGCTATACTCACCATTATTAGGTTGAACGAGGGCGACACGAGTTTAAACAGGCAGTTTAGATTTTGTAATGTCTGTAAAATTGATTGTTCTTAAACTAGCCAGCGGCCGATCTTATTGTTTTTACAATATCCCTAGAATTGGGTTCGTGAGGTGGTGGGGGTAGTTACTAACTAGTGACTGTAGCGACCTACTACTACTACCATACTCACGTGTGCTGGTTCTAGCCGACAGTCGCAGTAAGTACTGGGGCGGCAGACTTACCGACGGGTATGTCGTAGAGCTCCTCGACCTTCTTGTCGGGCAGGTCCTTGTCGTCGGCGATGTTGTTGTTGTTGTTGGGTCTGGGCGCGGCGGGCTTGTCCTCGCGCTTGGCGGGCGCGGGCGGGGCGGGGTCGGGGGGCGGGGCCGAGTCGCGCTCGGGCGAGTCGCGCTCCTCGCCGAAGGGAGAGGGCGTGGCCGCGGGCGAGGGCGGGGCGCCGGGCGAGGGCGGGGAGGCGGCGCCGTTGACGGCGGGCAGGCCGGGCGGCGGCCCGCGCGCCGCGACCGGCGCTACACACACATGCTGGTTACACACGCTGGGAGATCACTCACTGACCACAAGTGCATTCAAACAAACTGACCAGGCTTTAGTCCTTGAAGGACATACCTTATGCATCAAAATTACATGCCAGCTTGTCCAAGTTCGTGATCTCTCATTTAGGAAGTTAATCTAACATCACATAAGTAAAGTTATGGGAAGCAATCACTTAAAATATTTCAATCAAATTATTAATTCGACACACAACACGAAAGCTGCTCAATGCGAAGTATAAAGCTGCTATTAATTTTCAACATTTATTGCAATTTTATTTTACTGTTCCTCATACTTCTACTTCACTTCATAGATTTTATTTATTATCTGTGGCACAGAGTACATCAAACAACAAAATGACAGTTGAACCACCGAAGACGCTTGTCATGTTAAACTACTGTAACCCTCACAAATAACAAAACCCATCATCACTAAAAAATGAGGACAAGCAGCAGAATAAAATTGCCAAGAGTATCGAATGCCGCAGCATGTGTGACTAACTCTGCACGGTGTCGCAGTGGTCCGCCTTCCCGTTGTGCGTGTTGGCGGCGGGCGCGGCGGCCGCCGCGATGTTGTTGCTGACGGGCTTCTTGCTGTACGAGCCGCGCTGGCACTCGTTGGCCAACTTGTCTGTGATCGCTTCCAGCTCGCCGTATACCTGCAATGGAAGAATATCAACACATTTTAGACTTTGTTGATCATTTATTAATTGTTACTTTCTAGAGAATGATTCATTATTAAATTGTAAAAAATATCGGTTATAATGTCTTTCAAAAGCGTTCGAGTTTCTCAATCACTGACCTTCGAAAGGGCTTACGCCTTCTTCATGCAATAAAGGCAGACAAAGAGTTTTACTATTAAAGAAGTATTAAGTCAGATATTTTATTCTTAAATTATATACGCAAGTAACGTAAAGCTCCCTTACATCTTCGAACTTCAATTGTTTTAGTATATTGGTGTACCCCAAGGTGCTTTGCTTGGTGCATTAAATTTTAGCACGGAAATATCGTCCTTACCTTGTGACTCTCAGAATGAAACAGTTGCTCAGCCGAAAACAGTGTTTGTAGATTATTGACGTAGAATAGCACTCGGGAGTCGTACAAAGCCGGTAGTTCGTCGTGGAGCTCAGAGTTTAGCACTTCGTATGTGCGTTTGGCTTCCTCTAGCTGTTCCCTGCCTTTAGTAACCTGAAAATAAAAATTGAATATTAATAAATTGATATACATATAGGATATGAAAAAGATTTTTTTGCCGTTGATTCGTTTTAGTGTTTTGGTGCGTGGCTTATTTCACTTTAATAGTCAGTGGTCACACGCTTTTTGTAAAAATAATATTCTTTGGAAGATCATCATTCGATTAATTAAAACATTTAAGTAATATAAATAATTTATCCTCAGCCTATTAATTCCCCAATGCTGTGCAAAGTTCTCAACTAGAGAAGGATTTATCACTTTATCACATCAAGCTTGTTCAATGCGAGTGGCCATGCCAGATATTTGGAATCATTACTGGTTTGTTTTTATTGAAACCAGGTCGGTATATTAAAAACGTTGTTTTACCTTAACGTCGTCCCTTCTCTTCGCCGCGTTCGATTGCAAATTTTGGAAGCTGTGCCTTTGACTGTCGTAGTCCACCAACTTGCGACCACGTTTCTCGATCTTTTTCTGTAAAAATAATCGAATAATGAGTATGTTGCTAAATCTATAAAATCTTAAGTTATTTGCGTTCGTTTTACTACTGTTATGTATTGAATAAACTTCAGCGGCTTAATTACATTAGCGCTTTGACTTCAGCCGTAATTGTGCCCAAAAAAGTGTGTCTAATTGAGCTTAATCAGCACCAATCAAAAGTTCACTAATTATATAAAATGATTTGATTCTGCCGAAACAATTAACTTGCGTTTTCATTAATGCGTCAAAACAACAGCTGTGTTTGATAATTCTGTTGATCGCTACATTGGCAACATCTGTAAAAAATACCTAGATTAGAATCATTAACTTATTTTCGTTGATAAGACAAAGTTACCATCCTACCGACAAGAAAGATTTAATTTCAATTAAATATTTTTTTGCTTTATTGGTGTAACAGAGAAAATTATCACATGCGCATAAAGGCGGATATACAGCCCAATTGATAACCTGATAAACACGATCTCTTAAAGTGAAAATAATGAGGTTGCGTAACAGGGTAACTGTACTTTATACGAAGTCAATGAAATATATGCAGCCTTACCCTGACTTCAGGGAACTGGTTGGTGTAGGTGTTGAGCGGTATGAGCACTTGATCGCCGAGCTTGTGCGAGAAGTCCTGCCACAGCATCTCCAAGTTCTGCGCCTGCACGTACAGCAGGTCGTGGCCGGACCACCCGCTCTCGTACACCTCCGTGATGGCTTCCATCAAGGTCTTGGAGGCTGTTTGCACCGCTGGAAATGGATATAATTTCATTTATAATTTTGGTACACTTTACAAACTTCTTGATATTCTCATAATAAATGAAGTTCCTGTAAAATTGGTCTATTTAAAAGGTATTGTCAAAAGCATAAAGATTTTTTTTAGTTCTGTACAAAGAAAAGAATCTGTTATAAGGAAGGTATTGTGCATCCAGATATCATAGAAAGTATCCTCAAAGAGATTTGGGTCGACACAACAAAGGTCTATGAACAGGGAAATAGCCAGACTATTTTGAGATCCAAATGCTTTTTGTGTTCACACAATGCTCAAAAGGAAGTTCAGATGAAATGATCATCTACGTCCTGCCTTGCAGGCACTGTTAACCACTATTAGGTCTAACTGACTCTTTTGTGCTGTTAAGCGAAATAACTGGGTTTTCGCATGAAAAAACACGCGTTCATTACGGCCGATCAACGCTATATTTTTTTTAAATTGAATTTGGCAAGTTTTTTTTTGTCAATCAATAAGTTGTGTTCAAGTTCAGTTTTAATATTCGCTAGTTTCTTAAAAATTTGGTTAGTTATTGCGATGAATTTACGTGACTATTTTCCTCAGATACTGGATCCTACTGGATGTCTATAGCCAATACTTTTGAAACCATGGTAATAGCAGTAGAATCTCACCTCGTATACATCTTATGTAGTTGTTGAACTCCTTTTGAAGCCTGGTGGCCTGCTGGTGCTGCCTGTTGAAGTTCTGGAGATGTTCTTCGAATATGTCGTCGAGGGTCCGATCTACCTTGCCCAGGTTTTGAAGGAGCTGGGGACAAAAGCAAAATACCGTTAGATTTGTTGGATCAAAAATAAAATTAAATGACAAGTAATTTGGACAAGAGTCAAACTATTAGAATTCGAGTAGAGGAGAAAGATTACAAATCACAAAAAACACGTGCTCCAAAGTAAGCCCATAATATTATGCCAGAAGAGATTCAAGTCATTAAAATCCACATCAAAATGAGTATGGGTATTTCGCTAGATTCGAATTCTGTTACCACACTCGCTGCGTTACAGGGACGTATGGTTTTACAACCCAGGAATGAGTGCAACAATTATTATTTAATCTATTGCCATTCCATCTTTATTGCTTTGTTCCTGTGCTGTTGTGCACTGTACGCTGTTCGGTACCGTTCATATGTGACGGTTATTTTCTGTAACTACACTTATAGGTACTTCCATTTCGCAGTGACCGAAAAATTTCAACTTCAAAATCCCTAATCTGAACAAAGAAGCATGATTCTAAAAGATTAAAAGATTAAATCTTAACATGGATGTTTATCCTTTCCTTTATAAGTAATAATCTTTATTGGTATTGAGCAAATGAGCATATCTTGGCTTCCGCGTCAAGGTAAATTTGCTTAGCCTACTTGAAATTTCTGAGATCAAGTGTTTGGAGATGTGAGAAGTGTAATTATTAACTGCATCCACGGTAATGGACCGACCTTACTAAGAGGGTAAAAAGCAGTTAGGCAAATAAAATGTAAACTTTTAGTAAATAGTCGAGGAAATTGAATATGTTGCCGTCATTTTGCTTGCTTTCTTCACTAACTTATTGCAATCCTATACTATGTACGTAGTACATAAAGTAACTATGGCAAACATTGCGACAAGCAACAGATTTAATTTAGTGTCTAAGGATATCTAACCGCAAACTTGGTCGCAGGCTCAGCGGGAATGAAATACGAGCCCATAGAATTGCTTAGTAAAATAAGTCTCATTGTAGAATATGCACCTAAAATATTGTCTGCGGTTTACAAATTCTATTAGGTCAAAGTGAATGGGTTTCTGCTCGTCGTAAATGTGCGAACAATATTCAAGAAGCATCGGTTGGTACAGTGCAAAGCCTATCTACTTTGAGTAAGAGATGGATTATGTTTATCTTGGGACGAAGATCTTTAAGGTTTTTTGGTCAGGATTTTCGTGAATTTCGCTTTGCTATCGATTTGGCACTGACGACTTTATTACCCGAAACAGAGCGTGAAGTATTCCAACTACTGGTCCCTAAGTAATTTGACAGGTGACATCATCATAATAAGATAAACTCAGCAATAACTATAAAACATAAAATTATTAACTCGGACAAATCTCAATAGTATAATAAAGATGACGAAATAGCATCGTTAACTGTAGCTCATAAATATCTAGTTATCGATAACTATTGTATTGCTAAGAGTATGACGAAAGCCTTCTCAACTAATTTAAGTATTACACTAACATGCAAATCAGGTGTGACATGCTGAGTTTGAGTGATACTCTATACACCCACCTTCACCTTCCTACCTATCTACATGTACTAATTATATACTTCAATTGCATCAACCAGTATTTGTAGCAACTACTGGTTTGGGCTACTCTTGGATCAAATTAGAATTGATTTTCAAAATACAGAGTTCGGATTAATTCAGCTAGATATCTTAAATCTACTAGGTTCCTATAAAGTCGATCTCGAGTCGAGTCGAAACAATCACTGTGATTGGACTTCGTAGTTAACAAGCGAATATAGTCTTTAATGAATGACTGTACAAGAACATAGATTACACGAATGAACATGGTTTTGTTTTACAATCATAAAAGGGTGAAGCTCTGACGTCGCGGCACGGAGCAAGTTGCAAACAATCGTCAGTTGTTGGCTTTTATTATATTTGCTAACGTGATGTCACGCGTGTGTCAATTGCGGGGAATTAGGTAACAATGCTTGGCTAGCGTGTGTTTACAGGTATAAATAATTGCCTCTCGTCGAACAGAATGTAAATTGGTCCCAAGGGACGTTTTGATGGTTGGATAGCATCCCTCGATGACGTTGCCTTTATTATTTTCATATTTCAAGCGTTTATTAATTAAACATGTACTATTACCGAAGTTATGTAAAAAAAAACCAAGAGCCAACCCCGGTTCTTCGTGCGCGTGATTTGAAAGTTTGAGAAACCCCCCACGAGTAACGATAAAATTTTGAAACGCGGGAGTCCTTTTCGACCGAACCAGTAGTTTGCTTACCAACAATCAGCATTTCGACGAAATTATAAATACTTTCATTAACGTGCTTTCATTTAGTACGAGTAACTCTTAGATTTTGAGACCACAGCCAAATAAGTTTACCGTTTGAGACAAATGAGTTCGTGTAATGTATGTAGTGTAGAGTCATCTTCATAGCCTCATATACTTGTTACATAAGCGCTCACATCCTATCAGTCACTCTGACCTTGTAGACAATATTCATTGTTTGCAAAACATGCAAACTTAGCACCTGTGAACATTGTGATTTGATCAGGGATGTTGCATATTGATGCAAGGTGAATATTGAAATGATTCTGCCGTTCATTTATGCAAAACAAAAAGTGATTCATTTACATGAAACAACAAATATGATTTTATGTTTAGGTATGTATAAAATACGTTGGTCGTCATGATCTGTGTTTATAAAAATAATAAAACAAGCTATCCAATTGTAGAACAGATATGCTGATTATTTTTCTACTCGAAAGAAGGAGTAAGGGAAGTAGGTTCAATAAAATTACGGAATCCAAGTAACAATATCAACCAACATCTAAACCACGACCAACCTCATAAAGCATTAATAGTGTAATACTACGTACGCACAGGAAAGTATAAACAGACTTATATCTACAGCAACACATAACTGATAATCCATTTGACATACCAACTAAGACCGCAGTGTCATCGACCGGCAGCCATTGTTCATCGTAATGCTGTGCAATACCATGGAAAGAGTGAATTAAATCTATACTTATATTATAAAGCAGAAGTTTGTTTGTTTTAACGCACTAATCACATAAACTACTGGTTCGATTAGAAACAATTTAGTTAGCTTATTTATTGAGGAAGGCTGTAGGCTATTATACCATCATGCTATGATTAAGAGGAGCAGAGCAATAATGAAATCTCTTACAAAAGCGGGGAAAAGATGAGTGGAATCTAAAACTACCATCAGATTAAAAAAATATATCTTAAGTATATCTTCATAACCACGCAGAAGAAAACGCACACAACAGCTTTTTTTTCGGGGTTTTATAAAAGTAACCTTATAAAAAAACATAAATGTCGATGGTCAAAGGCTTATGTTTCGATTTCACTTGTTTATGTCGGTCAAAAGCTTACGACAGGTCTAAATGTTCGGAATCGAAGCTGCTGGGATATTTTCGAAAGTTTTATGGTATATTATAAATAGGACATATTGTGATAAGATAGCATTTTTTATGTCCTTGTTGCGAATGTTAGCTACTATTTTGAACAAGATTACAGTTAAGTTTTAAGTGGACACCAAAAGAAACTCATAAGCGACTGCCTCTAGAAACAAGCTAATTTCGTACTCAAGTAACATTTTCGGAAGTAACAATCAGGTGTTAGTTACCTCGGTTACGTCCGTCGTTCATCGTTACGTCACATCCTTTGGCGGCTTCCTTTCGATTTCGATTGTCTTTGACCGCGGCCTCTAATTGCGAACGTTATGATGTGCATGCAGGCATTGTATTTTTTCCATCCTTATTAACGACCTTACTAGTATCACTATAAGAACGAATTTCTGTCACATTATGGGTTATTTCCGTGTTTGTATGAGCTCTCGTAAATGTGTAATAGTTACCAATTGATTTGCACTTTTTATTGCACCATTATCAGGACACGCCTATTGGAATGGTTTATGACTATTAATAGCGTTATCGTTTAATTGAAATTGATTACTTAATTCAATTATTATATCAGTGACATCTTTATTGATTCTATTAAGACCCAGGATGCCATCAGCTTCAGTTTTAGTTAAGATGTTATCGTCTTCATCGTATTTATTACTGACTCAGAAAAAATACATAACATTATAGAAGTAACGTTAGTAGTTTACCCGTTAGCCGACAATAAACCACGACACAGATCCATAATATATTTCCCTGAACTAAATGAGTAAAATCCAATAAGAAAAGCTACCTAAGGAAATTTTCCCGCATATTGAGACAATGTTATTAATAGTTCTCAATGTTCTCTATAAATTAATAAAGGTATTATTAAAAATAATAAATACACACATGACTAAGCATGTTTTTATATTGGAAGAATACGAAGAGACTAGGATACTATCACAG
Organism: Trichoplusia ni; assembly: GCF_003590095.1. NCBI lineage: Eukaryota > Metazoa > Arthropoda > Insecta > Lepidoptera > Noctuidae > Trichoplusia > Trichoplusia ni. The sequence goes on from NC_039491.1 coordinate 10,760,356, forward strand.
AAGTAAGTGGTAAGTCATCGACTAATTAAAGCTATTGTATTACTGAAACCGTTATTGAAGGGCGAAGTTATTTTTGTTAGGGATATAATGAGTTGCAGCTTTTTGGATGCGATACAGGTTTGTAAGAATCGAACGTTGGAAGATGTTTAAATGTTCCATTTATTGATAGAAAAAAATGACGGATGGAGTAGTTTCTAAAATGTATTTTCTAATTAAGGATTGGCAAGTAAGTTTCATAATGTATGCTCAATTATCGTAAAATATATATTACTATATTTTTTGTTTAATGTACTGCTATTATATTATTGCGTATGTAAGATTTAACAGCTTCCAGGAAACATACAATTTCAAGCTACGCATCATTAGACTTGAATTTTTTTATCATCCTTTCCATAATGTACCTAGTATTGTGTAAATGTTCTAACTGGTTCATTGGTTAAATGACGGCTAGTTAGTATGATTTACGACTTCTATTTTAAATCATTTACTCAAATCCACAGGTTGTTTTTAGTCATGCTGAATATTTTTACAATAATTGAGGTTTTTAATGACATTCTACTTCTGCTAATTCAAGTGTTTAGCATAAAAATACATCTATTTTGAAAAGTAGGACAGTCATATTTTCTTTGACACATAATACAGGTTAGACATGTTTAATAATGAGACCGTGACCAATATCTGTAGGTATACGATTCGAGTTCCGAGCTGACTAGTTTCGGATATAAACGGAGCTTTTATTTTGAGCTCATCACGCGGCGAGCTCGGGAACGGGATCCGAGTCGTTTCCGATCGTATCTCGACCTACTCGAACCGGGTACACTGCTGGCTTTACGTACAATCACACTATTAAAAAATACTTATAAACAATATGGGTAGGTAAAATTCCACCTTATGTATTATTATTAGTAAGCTGGTAATGAACGTTAGTCGATTTCACAAGTTTAACTAAAGTCTGGCGAATATCTACAGTTGCTTGTATATAATTATTTGCATGCATAATGCGTGAGCCAAATGCTTCGCTATTCATTACGTAATTACCATTCTTGAAATGCTTTATGAATTACAAGAATTTAGTAATACGATTACTTCAAAGATGACCGTTAAACGTGAATAAGAATTATGTTCTTTGATCGTTCGAAAAACATTAATGAAGTTAATAACGTAAACCGTGACTGCTTAGCAGTCTAGAGATCCCGTTACAACTAGTAGCATAAAACAGTTAATTTCGTGTCATGAAAATCGTATTTACAAGGCCTATAAACTCAGTTGAGATAACGATAATATTGCAACTATACAGCTTCTCAAATAATTTTCTATACAAGTTCTCATCTTATGCACATTGGTTGTTTCTTACGCAAAACAAGCGCTAAATAACGGTCTGCCGTCAAACTTGCTTTTCGACGGTAAATCAAATGTTAATTCGGATTTACTGAGAAATGTAACTTTTAAATCTGAATGATCTAAGGCAGCATATATTATGCTACTTTTAAATTATAGTTTGCTTTCGTTCGTAAATCATGTATTTCTCTCCGTGTAATCTTATCAGCTGATTTACATGTATTATGTTTGTAATGTTACGTTCCACATGTTAAAATTAGCTCGTGCGTTCGAAAATTATTTTCATTCAATATCTTACGATTTATTGCTTAAAATATGGAAAACAGTACAGTGCCATTACAATCACTTGTTATTTTTATAACGGCCAATTTATAATCAACGTCTCTCTCATTTCCGTTGCATTAATTTTGCCTCAGATTTTTACGGAATATTATTTTCATCGTCTCCTCATGGGAAAAGTTACGAACTTAAAGGTGAGTACAGAAAACCTAGCCCCAAAAGCAAGAATCCTATCACATTATTCCAAAATAGAGAATTTGTCACAAAACCCGGAGACTTACAGTATCAAGAAAAGGGGTCGCTACATTCAGCTGAATCATGTATCATTTCAGTTTTGAGAATAATGAGTTTAATAAACCTGTGAGTAATAATCTAAATGGGAGTGTGCTAGACGGGCGGACGACAGTATGAATATGTACGGTGCACTCGGGCGGCTACATGTGTTGCCTAAAAATAGACGTCGATAAGTCCGCTTTGTTTGTTTGCATAACTTATTTGTTTTAGCGTTTTTCACTGGAAACTATTTTGTTGATGTAGTAAACACACTAAACACCATTTCTTGTTTCGTAATGTTTTCCAATATTACTTTTATATGTGTATACTGAGGTTACTATGTGATTTTAGTTGGTTAGGAAATCCGGTGCCATTTGGGTGTTTGTTTTGGTTGAAATTGTTTCAAATTCTTTTAGATATTAGGTATAATTTTACTGGTTCTCGGGATCAAATATAAAGTTTGATACTACTGCTCTATGTAGTCTGCGTTTCTTCGAATTACATTATCAAGTTTATTTATCTAAGCTTGCTACAGAAGCATTGGAATGTTTTGTATTTTCAATGTACTATTATTATATCTTATCATTTGTGGTTTCTGCTTTCTCTCCTACGTTTTGTTGGACTTTAGACAAGCTCGTACTAGTTTCCATTTTAGCATCTAGTATCTAATCTCCATATTAAGTATTTGCTGTGTACCTATAGTAACAGGTATGTGTGGATTTCTGTATTTCTTTTAACATCTTTCACTCATACGAGACTTACAGAGCGAGGGGAAGAGAATAATATTTTTAAAAATGTTAAATCAGGTTAAAACTTTAGATTAAAACTATGACAGTAGATTAAAAAATTAACCAGAAATTTTGAATACATTTCTCCTAATATGCAAAAAAAAATATGGAAGCCCGTTTTACTAGTTCATCGACAAGTACAATAATGTTTTAGTAATGAATAATCAGGGGCTTCCTTTCAGCAATTTATCGGTTTTACGTGTGAAATCGAAAGATAACATAATTATGTAATCACACATAATCGGTGTTTCCTAGCAAATCGCTTCACACTTTCTATAAGTGGGTTTTGGGACCGAATAATTGATTCTATGTGGCATTTACGTGTTTGGAACCTATTCGTGAAGTAAAGTTCCATTCATGTTAAGGCCTAAAAACGCAATTAAAAAAGAAATTCTAAAATAACTCTCAGTTATGAAGTTATACAACTTCCAACTTCATCTTTAGGACAAAAGAATTTCATAAACATAAATCTATTGTACTCCTGAAATCAGGACCGATCAACTTTATTACCGCCTTTAGTAAAATCAAGCCATAAATCTTTCAGCTATCTAGGTGCATCCTGCATTCCTCGGATTACCTTGCAGAAATATTTGCAATAACGAGGATTAGTCGAGCAAAGGTTAACTGAATACGTCACGGTCGAAGCATCAGTGTAATTGGTGTTCCCAAGATGACAACCGGCAACAGTCGACAATCATGCAATAAAAACCTGAGATCAACCGAGCGGCCTACGAAGTACTCGCCTCGACGATCGACGTGAATGAAACTGTTTTACATTCTGAGTGATTTAGATACTTCGGAGAAATGAGAAATCATTCTTTGTCTTTGAAAGAACTTCAATACTTTCCAATTTAAAGTCTAAATATTTTAATATAATAGCAGTCTTTCTAACGCGTGCCTGTTTGGATGGACGGTATTTTTCGGGTTTATATACATATAGCCACGGACGCTTATAAATAACGTGGCTTTCTATTGGCGATCGAGTTTTGTAGATCCTGATACGACCCCTCACAATATCCAAACTGCTTATAATGGAGCAAATTATTAGTAAAATTCCGAGTGTTCAATATGGAACTCGCATAAAACAGATGTTGCTCACATGGCTTAAACCCTGAAGTAAGTGAAATATACATATTATGAATGGACGTCTAAGAATTACTGCTAAGTTAAAAAAACTACGCTGACACCATATTTATTTGGTTTTGAGTTCATTTCCGAATCGTTATTTTTGATATTTATGAATGCTCATGAATATTCTAAAATTATAACTGTCTATCGAAATCTGTTCAATGTTGCCTGGGCTTTAAAACAATATAAGGGACAAGATAAATCAACGCAGCTCGACTGGGCGTGCCATTTAAAAATTTCGCTATAAGTTCACACCATTCGATAATGTATACTTTTATAGTGTCGAATGATACAATCGTTAGGATCAAGTGCGGTCATCCTAACGACTCTTTAAGTGAGGCTAATTCACTGCCATCTCCAGCCTTTCTAGTGTTTCAAAGCGAGGAATCTATATCACCTAATGATTTCGTTACAATCGGTACAACGGTCAAACTATCACAAAGATCCTTCAAGTCTTGACTGATGGCTGTATTGTCAGGCTAACAATGGACAGGTCGTTCGTTCCACTGGCCGAGACATACGAAACATCATTGCTTTGTTCAATTCGCAAGCATGTTGTTGAAATAGTACTGCGAAACATGGGGAACCTTTTAGATGAATTTCTTTTTGTTTCAACTTTCACCAGGTTTTTAGTGTCATGCTCAAGCTAAAATTATCTCAGGATTAGACGAAATTAAATAATACAAATTCCAAAAACGTTTAAGCCTGGGGATTATTATATTAGTAATTACGTTCACTTACAAAATGACTGAAGGTATAAATTCTAGAATCTAAAGTAATTAGAACGTAAACTAATTTCATTAAAAGACTTTAATCGGTCTCTGAGTCAGACTTTCGCTACCAAAGAGGTTAGTGAATTTAAAATGAACAGCGTTCAATTATGCAAAGCTGTGTTTACTTCATTATAATATCTCTTAATATTCGAGTGTATTCAAACATTCCAATACTTTTAGAAATTGTGGGAAATCAGGTTTAGAGAACGCGATTCCCACCATTTGGCAGTCAATATTACTATGGATTGATTACAGTTTATCAATAATTACATTAATAAAAAACTATGATTCAGAAATGGTCAATGGCTAATAGCTTCATTACTTTATTAGAATATGGGCCTATCCCCAAACGGCAGTACATTAACTAGTTTCTATACAAGTTTTTAGAGGTATCTTCAATGTGCTTTCAACATCAAGGTTGCAATGTGGAACTGTTTGCGGTTTACCGTTTGCATACACTTGTATCCTATGATCTAGAAATATCTAACCCTTGTTATGAAACCTAGCCGGCCGTTGGTCACGTTTGCTGCAAGCTATTTATTTTAGACCGTTGTTTGTGTAACGGGTTTGCATACGACTCGGTGAAGTCATTACATCGGAAATCTTTGTACACACGTGTAACTTACAATTTTGCTGTCGTACATTAATAATGCAGTTTCTGTATGAATGGTTTTTCTCGTCATTGTGTATGTGTATTCATAAATATCCTGTATATCAATGATGTGATACCTGGTGTCGGTGTAACGTAAGACGGACTTGATAATTTCGTGTCGGCAGGTTGTAAATAGTTTCGAGAGAGAAAGTTGTTGCGTGTCGATTGGATTTAGATCAATAAGTTTAGATCAATCCTAGACGTGACTGACCGCTGACGAAATGCAGATACGTTAGAGACTTTAGTTTTATGTAAATAACGATGAAAACGATTATTTACTTCTTCGAGAGGGATTAGAGGTTTGGAACTGTATAAAAGCATTAGCAGCAAATTATATAATATCTAAACCTACGTATACTTATATAAATCTTATTAATAAAATATTTTCACGAATCTCATTTGATCAGGATTTTTTTCCGGAAAAAATGTTTCACGAATAATTAAATACCACAGTTATCCTCTAAGAATGACAAATGAATGTAAATTAGGGGAAACTCAAATGTACTGATTTAAAACAGTACTTACCGTTGTTTAACACTTGATTCAAAAGGTTCACTAGATCAAAGATTCAATTACCTACTACAAGTTTAATAATAGATCGTAACATTGTGTTGTGAATAGGCGAAAGTTTTGCTTCGTCGCCAAATTGTCAACAACACATTTATAGCGTAGTATAAATAAAGTAGTAAATAACAACGTGTCAATAGGAGAACAAACAATTCTAACTAACGCGTTTACCGAGAGATAAATACCGACCTAAGCTATGATGTATGACCACATGATCGGGACAAAGTCAATTAGAATCCAACAAATTTTAAGTATCTTTGGAATTTAACAGTTGAAAATGATAACATTCATAATGATTTGCAAATATCTCTAAAGGTAGAAGCAAATGAGTTACTCATTCTTATAACAGATGAACTAAAGAAATCGAAGACATCACAAAAAATGTAACGTTGGCAATGTTCCGAGTTTGTGGCACACGTAACGCTAGATTGGCTGTCAAGTGTTCCCGTTTGATGGATTAAACATTTTATAGGCGCACAGAGGCCGAGATTTAAGAGTTTGGGTGAAACGGAATATCTGTGAACGATTTCGTTTTCGTATTAAATTCGATTGAGTTAAAGATTCGTTCTCATAAATCATTTTCAGGATGGCTACATAAATCTACACCAAAAAACACGGCTCTATGTATCCCGTAGATATTTGATAATAAGGGCCTGATAAAAATCGGAACCGACTTGAAGATTGACTTTTGCATCTATAGGAACAGGTCAACCGAAATCGGCTTTAGCTGGCTGGATGGCATTCAACGAAAGGTCAGACCAGGCGTTGTTCTACATCCGAGTCTCATTTAGTTGGTGTTGAAATCGAATAGTGTTTTGATATCGTCTCTGCCTGTTTCTTAGGTGCAGCTGTTTCACATGTTTCATGAAGCGAATTTAAAGGAACTTCATCGACATCTTTACTCTATATAAATTTATTTTTATAGATTCATCAATAAGTTTAGTCTCTAACCCAGTTTTCAGAAGTTAGATCAGCACTGTAACGAATCTGATATTCCCAAAATATTCGCAACTAGTAGTGGTACATTAATGCATCTAACACACTAACACATAAACACGTAACGATGTCATTGGCTAACACGCACGGGGAGATATAACATTACGTTGCGTAGCAACAAACAATTGGGTCGGTGGTGCACACACTGATGCAAGATTGTTATGTATGAGTTAATGTAGTAAGTGCAGCTGATTTGCTTGTTTGATCTCTGCAATGTTAAGCTGAGATGAATTGCAAATGAATCAGCAGATATTATTGTGTGAGGCTTACATTGCGTAAGTTTGACTCACAAACTCTATCTCAGGTGTGAAAGATAACTTAATCTTATCTTTTCCTTTTGAAGGTTACTTAAGGCAAATCGACATTACATTCATTTTCCTCAGTTTTAGTCAATCACTGAACTTCTCACTCTTTATATTCATCAGACTCTTGAAATATACTTTAATATTTAGCTTAAAGACTTTGCCATCTTTGACTAACTGCATTCGATTTATAAAGGATTCCCTTTGAATTTGCAACTATCTCACACATTCATACATATATGTTAGCCATCTTAATTTGATGTACAACGATTCTCAGAGATTTAGTATAAGCGGCGTCACGTGCACTCATATCTAACCGTGTGATGCATGGACCGGTCGACCTTGCGAGCTGGCTGTGTTAATAGTATGTCATTTAGTATACTTTGTATACAATACTGGGCCAGCCCAAATGACCTTTTAATAGTGCCTTATCACTTAAATATCAAGTTGCATTTTATTGTTTTGTTTATCACGTCAAAGTGACATCGGGAATACGAATAAAGCAAAGACTGAACGTTTACATAATAATATGTACATAGCAAATTCGTAAGCATTTGGAATAATTCTTAGTTGACATAATCGCTGAGATGAGTTCAAAGTATCTTATACTTCATTAACACTCAGTATTTTGGTATATTGGACATTTACTTATGTGCAACGAGCCTTATCGTGTCAAGAATACTCACAAACGTCCGTCTCCTTGACGTTTTATGGGTAATAACGTTCTACAACAGGATGCATATACTTTGTTACTTCATGTACAGTGAAATTCAATTCATTCATATGGATATTATCAGGTTCAGAATCTCTAACGGGTCAGGATACTCAGGAACATGTTTCGAATGATTAAACAGGTAAATGCAATTACATTTTCAGATCCTAATAATGCTGACCTTCAAAGAGATCTGGTCCCTTTGTCCCCAAAACAATCACTAGATCAATAGATAGTTTAATCTTTATTAACCCGTCTAAACAGATGTTATTCCCTAACAAGTTACTTTCAAATAACAGTCTACCGAAGACTAAATAAATCGTCAAACTTTGTAACAGGATTAAGACAACAACATGGTCCTGTTGAGAGCCGGCCATTCACCTGCAGTAGGATGCCGTAAGCTCGGCTGGCGACCTTCATTCCGATGTAATTTCATTCAAATTCTTATTGAATCTTGTACTCAAGACGCATATTGAGCCGGCTTCGCTAAAGTGAACAGGATTATAAAACCATTTTTAGTTTATAGTTACTGCTAAATATTTATCTTGTAAATTGAAATCGATTAGTAACTTAACAAATTAATTTGATTATGATTAAAGCCATAAGCTGCAGAATCCTTAAAGATGAAAATCTACGAACCATTTACTACTATTACAGAAATTCTGAACCAGATTTTAATTTTGAATTACATCAGAGTCATTACTAGAAATGTTCAAACTGACAGCTTTCAATCTCATCGCCTGGATGGTACAGACAAACACACATTAGTTAAAGCTATATTTTCAATTTCTGAAACGTGTAATCACTATTTGTGTACACTATAATTGTGATTGTAAACGCCAGTGTGAAATAACAAAAGCAAATCAGTTTCTAGAGGCTGTCTCAAGGACACGACACACGGTTACTCTGTTCAATATTGTATAAGTAGAGGAAACAGATGCAATAAAACAAACAAAACAGTAAGTAGTAGATGCAATTCTTGGAACAACGAAACAAATTATTTCAGTTTTAAGCATAATCAGAAACTAAATTGCATCATCATAAAAACCGTCACGTGCTCCCAAACTTAACATATTATTTGCTAAAATTTTAATCAAGGAAGTCAATGATATTCGTAAGTAGTTTTATAAAATAAAATAATCAGCTAAGTAAAATACAAATAATAGTTAAATAAAGATATGAAACTAACGGGTGTTAACATATATGGCTTTAAGATAGGGAATGATAAAATATCCTTAGTCATTGCATCAAAAATGAAGGTGCCATAGTCCATTGAAATAAGAAACAAATTAGGTTCAATATCGGAGCTGTTTAACTTACTACAACTATTTAATATCACAGTGAACAGAGGCAAACAATCAAAGCAATTACTGAAGCAGCCAGCGATGACAATATGACATTAAACTAAACGGCCTATTAGATAACAGAATACGAACCTTGCATAGCCTACGTAACGTCATGCAGTGTTTCCACATGAAACACTGATTTAAAAGCATAGGTGGAAGTTAATACAAAACAAACCCAATTCGATGATGAAGCTACAGATTTTACAGGTGTTGTAAAGCTTAGGTTTCCAAACGTTTAATTGAATTAGGTGACATGACCGTGACACATTTAATGATGCATGTCCGCCGAAAATTTTAATTTATAATATAAAGTCCCCAGATTTAAGAATAAATGCCACACTTTTGGTAAGCTTTACCTATGCATCTAAAAGGTTCGAGTAGTATGATTAACTAGATGTATTAAATTATTGACTATCATTAGATCGCTACCTACATCACCACGTTCGCAGACCCAATTGAATTAACGGTAACATTATTAGTTTAGCGATTATATCTGCCGTACTTCATAGCACTTAAAAGGGTTATTTTGGATCCTCTTCTACTTGAGCTTTCAAGGCACTTACGTACCCAATCATTCTCTTTTAAGAACTGAGCTGAAATCAATGGTTTCCTTTTTGATTCAGATTGTATTAATCATAAAGACTTCGCATCCTATAATTAACGACAAATTGTTAATTGTTCCTTGTAGTTAACTTTTAGATCCGTATGGTCTCAACTATTTATTTCATAACAGCATTAACGATGAGCCATAGGAAGAGGAATGCATAAGTATACATAACGTTGTATTGCAGCAGAAACAAGGTGCAATGAGCCTAGTACTAGACGGCTCATGTTTGCATCAGGTTAAAGCATCCCTACAAATGCAATATCCACTACACGATATAACAAAGAACAAGCTGACTTGGTTACTACTCTAAACTCAACAATGGGGATAAACGTATAAAAAAATACTTTTTTATTCAAGATACGAGTACGATAAGAAATCGTAATTAATTTCAACATAGCCCAAAAAACACGAACAGTTTCCTCATTGATAAGCCATTTTGGAAAATAAGCTAATTGGAGTATTTTTAATGTTCATATTCCTTGTTCTCTTTTTTTTTTGAGAGAAATCATGCACAACCTAGTAACATTTACCTACTCATTTTCATATCGTAACCATATCACGAGAATGCTCTAGTTGGGCCGCAGCGAGTTGTGAATTTCGTAATTTTAGTGAAACCATCCACATGCCACAGAAGAAGGCCACTTTCAACAACGGACGTTAAAGGGCTAATATTAAACTACTGTATCGGCCATTATTTCACGAAACACGAAAGCATTTTGCCGATACACGACCTAAAAACCGAACACTTAGAAAGGATAAGTGGCACTTACATTTACATGTTACTTTGTGAAATACGCCGAAGCCTCAATACAATATCGCAGGGAACTTAGGTGATGCAAAATCACGTGACCCTGATTCGAATGCTGATCAGCCGATGCACTTATTGCGATCTTGACTTTCACAGTCAAGTTCAACCCGTTCATTAAAAATCGTTGACCAGAAAACCTGTCAGTAAGTTATGCAATATTTTATGATTGGAATTTTTTTATAAATATTCAGCGATTTCTCTGCTTTGTGAGCATGATGCAGATCGACACACTTGCAATAGATATAACTCTACATAGTTTCTTCGTTTTATTTATTAAAATAAATATTAAAGAAAACCAATAAGTTCACATCGTAAATTTTTAGAACGCTGCCTTTGTCATGTCTATCTCTGTTTTGTAAGTTTTCATAACGTCTTAGTTTAAGTTTCAATACCGAAGACGTGAATGATTACAAAAAGGAATATGTTTTAAATGCTCGTGTTTCAACTAAACAAGCTGAAAACTTCGTATTCCTTGTCATACGCCGCAAACTAGATCGAGATGTACACGACACTCGTCTATTTACAGCTCATTGTTTAAGCACAAGCATTCAGGACTGACGGATCACGACTCGTGAGTTTACAAATGTTTGGAATATATTTTCTAATTGTCGTCGTTATGGCAAAATATGGGCTAAATGCTTCCTGGTGACCGATATTCCATCCAAAGTAATGTTTGTGAGTTCTTAATTATGTTGAAATTTGGGGCACATGGCGCAATACATGCAGTTTGGAGTAGATTCATGAATTTAATTTACATTAATATTAAAGCTTCCTGGAAAGAGAAAATATGTATCTACCAATTAATAAATTACATGAAAACATAATCATAAAGTAGAAAATTATAACAACTAAATATGTGAGTGGGGTAATCGAGCAATGTCGGTGTAAATAAAAAAGATTATTCAGTAGTTTAATTTAGCGACAGCAAATGAATACTTTATGGTTTCTTCAGAAATAGAGCTACACCGGGTTTAATTACAACGCGAAGGGCATCTGGGGAATACAGAGAACAGTTTCATGAATGGAATGCGGCACCAGTAAGCAGATTTTATTCTATTCAGAATTTCAGTGCAGACATTTCAAGCAAATAAAATAGGACTGACTTTTAACTTGCGGTAGATGTTTTAAATGATGATTAAAAGGGTATTAGAAAATGTAATAATGAAAGCAGTAATAGAATAAATTGCCAAGACGAAAGTAGAAGCGGTGATGACTGATCCAATTTTGTTTTTCTGCAGTGTGACAGTTACAGGCCGGTTAAATTATCGTATTATAGTTTTAACCTGTAAATGATACTGGGGAGTTATCAAGGAAACCGTTACATTTATAAGGAACAGTTATAGCAAACCGTTGCCATAATCACAAATTCATGGTAAAACATTGCTGATATCGTTAAGAGGTTATTAGCTAACTTAGATGTCATAGAAGATTAACAAGACGTACTGACCTACAAAAAGATATAAATAAAGCCTTGAGTATACCAATATATTTAGAGGATATAATGCTGTAGAATAATGATGCGACATCTATTGGCTGATAGCACAATATTCTAAAACATTATGTCTGTATATGAATGTCTCTTTAAAATGAACAAACTCCAGACATTCTAAGACTACATCAATAAGCATTAACTATAATTTCTTCGATTATAGTTTTAGATGAACAGCCGTTTACTAATCGATTTCTTTCCATTACTTTTACGACATCGTTGCTCTAATAGACTACTAACACATCCTGTCTTTCACCTAATCAGCTTAGATACGAACCTACTACCTATTAGTACCAGTTACTTTACCAATCAATAAACGAGATAGAAAAAACGCAATTCTTCAGGAACCTAAAGCCTAATTTTTTCAAACTTTATTTATGTTGCTACGTAAGACGAAACAGGAATATAAATATAACTGTTCTGTCATACCTAGCTAACATAGGAATTACAGAGCGTAATATACTTACACTGCGCTGAACGTAGCCACCGCTCAGGCTTTATTTGAAAAGGGCAGAATGATTTATACGCATTACTTCACAAACTAAAATACTACAATTTCAAGGAAATATGAATATTAATGTACTACCCGCAACGAGTTCCAGGAAATGGAGAAATCTCGTGCATTTCCCAACACAATGCAACTGAGTTGTACGAAACACTATAAAACATATGTTATTGTGGCACTTACCTATTGCATACTATAAACAAATACGTAGTAACTTTAAATTACTTATAGTTCTCGTAAATACAATCAGGAATAATAGTTTAAAATAATGAAGATTCTTGAAATACGGAAGCTTCAAGTACAATAACATAACCTCTAGTCAAAGCAATAAAATAGTTAACAGTAGTAACAGTAAAGTACAGAGGTAACAGCATTACAAATAAAAACAGAAATGACGAAACTGACTTGACTCTGTCAAAATACGAGGAACCCATTAGAATACTAAAAGTAAACAAACATCTAACTGAATCGGACATTCACATGGACTGCGGTCTAATAAGCATTTCGCAAGAGACCCTTCGAATGGACGGCCCACATGACTATTCACCTGTAAAGTACACACAAAGTTTGTCAATATGTGCCCGGTATGACAATGCTCTCAAATTAATTCAGAAGCAAGTTCCATTGCTGCAGGCCGATGAATGAAAAGCGAGACCATCCATTGTTGGCACGGACAAATTGTAATATCGAAAGTGATATAAAAGGTTATTGTGGTCGTACCTGTTATGCAGGTAAGTCTGTTGGGTCGCAAAATATCTCTAAATTTGTTTCTTTAGAGAATTAAGTTATCTTGGCTGTAGTTCGCTTGATGGCATGGTTCATGGATGAGTAACGAATACTGACTGTGTGCCCATATCTCAAATACTTTCGCGATAGTCAATCTCCGATTAGCATCAACAAAACATTCGTGATAACAACTGCAACCTCGATAAGCTACTTAGCCATGCTATAAACAAGATTAATATTGATATCTTTATTATAATAACAAAACCAATTCATTAATCGCGGGATAAACCTTACAACAGATACTACCATAACGTAACTCATTCAAATTAAAAAAGAGCACAACAACGCACGTTAACAAAGTTCTAGCAATTAAAAATAATCTCATAGGTATAAGATTCACATACACTAAAAACAAATTGAGTGCGACAGGCGAAAATAGAAAGCAATGGACGGAAGATGTGTGTCGCGACTCCGGCGCAGGTGGACGCGAGGGTGGGGGCACGCTAGACAGAGAGCGCGTTATACACGGAACTAATTTTACGCAAAAAGAAAAGGGACAGGGCGGACCGGCCAGTTTAACAACATCCACACATAGCAACATCTGGCTTTCGAAGCAACTAGAGAAATGTAATATTGATGGTCCAAGCAATTAGGAACACGATCACTTTAGACTAAGACTTGAAAGAAATTCTTAGAAACAATGTGAAAATGAAATAGAAAAACAATTGTAGACAGTTTAAATATCACGAAGCATACGGGCCATGTGTGATAGCAGCTAAATACATAAAACAAGGACGCGACATTGATTATAAAATAAAGCTAATAGCTTACACGCTTCAAATATTATCTCAGCTGACGTTCATTTAAATTAAACAATTGAAATGTACGCACGATGTGTGAAAACTGTATTAGTAACGCAGTTTCGTTATCTTCGGAGGCGGGGATCACGCTTTTGCCTCCATGACATTTGGCGCATAGCTGAGCGAGGCACAGGCAACCTCCGGGGATGCCTCGGGCCTGGCTCGTTGGACGTTCACTCGCCGCATTCCAACAAAACAGACATCGCGTTGCGAAAATTTGAAACGCTCTTGAGTAAACAAAGTTGTTTTCATATATTAGAATGAAAGTAGAAATGGAATAATGGCCTATCAAAACGCAAGATAACAGCATAAAAATTGTACGAATAAAGACTATTGACATTAAAGAGTTCGATAATAATGAAGGACTGATACATAATGCAAAACAAAACGATGCAGATCAAAGTCAGTGACACGACTGATGAAGTGAAATGTGCGAGGAATTCATCATAACCTAGAAAAAGTAACCCAGTAATGCACAGTATACTTGAGACCATTAAAAACAGCACAGTATAATCTTGACCTCATTTTTCTTTTAAAACTACGAGCGAATACGTCAACCGAAATGTTCTATAAAAAAATCTGTTAGGAACCCGCATTGAGTTTTACGAGTGTGGATATAGAGCGTGCTAGCGAATGGATTTTGATTCAACCGATGCATTTGATAGTCTCAAAAAAAACCTTGACAAAAAAAGGAAACCAAAGAGGCAGAAGAGAGAACATTATTAAAGTGGTTTTGATAAATCGGTTTAGCTACGCTAATGCTGTCGTGTGATCTGTTCGAGACCACACAGTAACTAACGCTATTCCTAATCGAAAAGGGAAACGAACGTCAAGAAACACACGTTCAGACGTCGCTTTAAATAATTTTATGTGTCTAGCCCGTAGTTGAGAAACAACACAGATTAATTTCTCTAGACAACTCTCACAAGTTGCGCATATAAATAAAGCTGATACGTTATATCAGAAAATGTATGAGATTTACAATTCGGGGACAAATGTTGTTAGTTTAAATAAAGTGAAGATAGCCCAAATAAGCAGTGTCTGTGACGACCTTGTTTTCATTTTCATTTACCATTGAACTAAATCGTCATGCTTATTGGACGATACTGGTATAAATGACATAAGAACTACTTAAAATACGCACGCGAACGGAAAATATTTTACGGGTCATCGGATTCTGAAGTGGTATCGACAGAGTGTATGAACCAAATACGTAAGTATGGTATTCAAAATATTAATGTTATTAACATCGGCACGATATTCATAATTTCCAACTCTACTCTTGGTTAACGAAATAACGTGATGAAAGTAGAACGCGGTTTTAAATGTTATATTGCAATGCAGACGCTGTTTCAATCTTACTGTGCATCAGATAAGTCGTAAAACCCTGGGGATTAGACATTTAGACTACCGAGTGAAAGATTTTGAAGATTAAACAACGAAATATCTAAATAAATTTAATTGAGCGTGTAATTCATAAGGCGTGTAGCTATCGAGACCGGATTCCACCGATCGGATCGTATAGAATGCATTGGAAAACGCATTATGTATGTAAGTGTACACAAATGGTACAAAACTTGTTCGGGTAGAGCAAGCGCCGTGTTGACTTTAACATAGACAGGTTCCTCGACGCTTTTTGTTCAACAGGCTAAAGCAATATCAATAAACTCGTTTATCTTGTGAAAGATAGCTCTCCTTTAATGGTTTGAGAACCATTAGAAAGGTATAATGAATAGATTTGAGTGCGTATACCATTAAGTCACAGCAAGGACGAAGGCACTTGACGTAAGACAAAAAATATAAGTAATATGATGTCATCGGTCATCAGTATTTGTAAGACATAATATATTAGTCGACGAATACAGAACCCGTCGCCAAATATGCGCGTACCCAACTCCATACAAATCGCGACTACATATTAATGGGCCGCGCTTTAGCGCCAAAACACAATTCAATTAATGACGCATAACGATCGTGTTACACTTGTTGCGCCGTCTAAACATTACAATGAGTTACTAATTACTGCACTGCATGACAGTCAAGGCACGTGCAAACCACGTCGACACGGTGAGCTAACCTGAACAAATAAATATTGTAAAAAGGTTTACGATGACTTTTAAAGGTCCAGCGACATCGGCAGACAATAAAACGGCGCCAGAATTGAATGACACGTGCCAAAACGAAGTTCGCATGCCATCAGACACAGAATCCAGCTTACTAGACGGGAATAGTCACACCACGGCCTGGCCTGGCGGCCGTCCATACGCGACCCCGTTCTGAAATGTCCTAACTCAATCGTCGCCTTATCGCAATTCTCAATCTTACACGTTTGTATTTAGGTGTCTTTTACTCTGAACCGTTCGTGGATATAGGTCGGGATGCCGATCATGGGACGGATATAAGTTGCGTCTGCGCCGGTCCTTACGTAATTTTTAGTTGACGATGAACTCAATACGTCACCGCGGTGCTTCCGGAAGACGGATGGACGATATTGTAAGTCCCTATTGTAAATCGAATGTACAAAAGGTGCGGCTGCAACGACCTTGCGAGAACGAATCGTGGTGTTTATATTTAGACAAAGCCATTAGATGGACTCCATTAGGGTGATGTATCGCTGTTTCGACGGCACTTGAACTTCACGTGAAGCGTTTGATTAAAGAAGCCGGGCGGTGGTTTTGAATCAGTCCAGAAAATGTTAAAGATAAACATTGTGCAGAAATGAAATTATAAAAACATATAAAAGACTATCTTTGAAATAGGCTGGCGGATATTTTATTTTCTTTGTAAACACAGCTAGTTTTTATATTGCCTGCCAACGATATTATAGTATAGTCATATTTTCATAGTGATCGCTAGGCGCGGTTCGGTTGGTTGGTAACTAAAATAAAACTCAGTCAATAGTAACATGTTACGTATCTTTTATACTAATGAGTACAGACAACTTACGATACTTTGTAATAAATTGGTTCATAAGTTTGTTCTATAACGACGCAAACCAATTAGAAAAAGACTTATAGAGGAAGACACAAACAAAGAAGTCTATAACGTGAAGGACAGATATAGATAGTTGCATACTTTAAAATGTACAGTAAATTTAACTTGTAAGAGACAAGGTTTCGTAACAAATTAGCACATGCTAGCTAAGAGTTACTTGATGCTGTGGCCTTTTTCGTCAGTGGAACTATCGTGAAGGCTCTATTAGGAAGTGGAGACATACGTACAACTAACAGTCACGAGTAAATGGCAGCTTTTTTAAATAAATAACTCTATTTAAATATTCACTTAGGGATTATAAATAACGTCCTATTTTATATGGCCACTACTTAAATGATAATAATACTAATCTTTCGTAATATATTCAACCCTTTCCATAATTATATGCAATAAAAATTTATTCTTTAGCAAAATTTTACAAGTATAATTGCTGTATGAGTTTCTAGTTTTAAAGTAAATATTATTCTGTGAACTTCTCATGATTCTTGGAGCAGACAAATGTGGCTGTCATTTTCTTAATGTTATACACATTACATTACAAAATTAAGTCGTAAACTTACACATATAATCATAAATCAAAATAAACAGCCTCCTGACGTCATAACATTATGTTCATACAACGACAAAAAAAAAAGATTCAAGCCAATAAAGCACTAAACAAAAAGAGACGGAACATGCTAGAATATGCTACACATGTCGCGATAATATTATTTACATGAAGCGTTTACACATTGATGGGAGTACGACATAAAAAGTAGAAAATGTTGATGCGGACTCAGAACCAAGTCACGTAGGTATATCGACACGCGAGGACCTTGATCCTGGACGAGTATTAGTAATAATGCCCATAAATGAAAAGGACGGGGGAAGGGATCACAGACGCCATTTAAGTTGGTGTTTAGTGCCGTTTTGGCAGCGCGTGGGAATTGAGGCCGTTCACCTGCGGACCCTGACTAACAACAAGCGTTTTTGGACCTTCTCCAAAAACAGTAACTTGGTCATACGCGGTACGAGGATATATCAACATTATGACAGAAGTATTAATTATGAATTCGTTAATTTTAAAATATCTCGAATTTTTGCGGCTGAATTCCATGCAAATTTTGATATTGAAGGCTCAGATAATCCCAATTTGAAGGAAATGTTGAAAATGAAAACGTACAGAAAACCGACCTTGTGTAAGAGAATAAAATAAAGTAACAGGAATACAGATACATAACAATATAGAAAAAAGTAAAACAGACGCAGATCAACAAATAGTTTGATAAGAACAGATAGTGGTATCGGCAATGAACGGCAATGTGCAAATACATGATGTTTGTAAATATTTAACAGAACCCACACGTAAATCCCAGACATTTTTTATGTGAGCTACTTCTAACCACTCGTGTAATTCACTATTGAAAGATGAAATGAAAAGTACAAACGAAACGGTCGTATTGTTCTTACAGTGCGCAGCGTTGACAAATTTCAGCCAAGACAAATTTATTTATAGCGATACGTATTTTGCCTTATCTACAAATTTATCTGCGCTTATTACGTAGGTATTTAGGATTAGATGACGACTTGAATTCTTTAGTGTACGTAATGACTTCTTCAGTTTTTCGTCTTAGTTCTTATACGTTATGTAGCTAAGTTTAAACTGTAATCTAGGTTATCGTAATTTAGCTTGACGCGGAGCATATTATTTAATCAAGATAAATGTAATGGACAATTAGGATTATAAATTTCTAACAGTGAAAGTATAAAACTAGCTCCTCGAATTTTGGTTTGGATAAAAGACGACAAAAACGATAAAAAACTCACAAAATTTTCACTTTTATTATAATCAATGACGATTTAGTCTACGTCTGATCATTTTACAACAAACCGGTTATCAAGGATTAGACCTACACGTGACTTAAAACAGTAAATACGACTATCTATATCATGAATATTTATTTCCACTCCATAAATGCCACACAAGACGAATTCATGACTAGTATTTTACTACTTTACAAACACTTTGTATAAGAGAAATAATGCAGTAACTAAGTAAAAAACTAATCCCCTCTTCCTGTTGGATACCATTACAACGTTTTGATTATTTTAATACGACCAGTATTAGTTATAAGTGTTCGAAGTGTACAAATGTAATAATTTTCCTTTTATCCA
The DNA here is from genome assembly GCF_003590095.1 of Trichoplusia ni. Classification (NCBI taxonomy): domain Eukaryota; kingdom Metazoa; phylum Arthropoda; class Insecta; order Lepidoptera; family Noctuidae; genus Trichoplusia; species Trichoplusia ni. The sequence continues at coordinate 10,779,653 of NC_039491.1, forward strand.
ACTAGCATGATCTTGGTCTAGTCAAGCAATTTGTCCGCAAGTCGGTTCAGATTCGAGATTGGTCGGTTACCGCTAATCTTCCGTCTTGGGCTAGAGGTCACATTATTATGAGCTGTCATGTTTAGTAATCTAACTCGCAGACGTGCAATGTCTAGATGCATTAGATAGTTTTACTATTTGATTTGAAATAAATATTATGCTAGAAGTGGCATAATACTTCAGGCGTAGAAAATTTGAGAAAAAACATGAATGAAAATGGTAGTCACATAGAGCATTACTACTGCGGTAAACAGTAAATTAAATGAAAAACATGTTTGTCCGGAAGAGATCATAAGTACAATATTTTTTTTGATTATCAAAAATCAAATGAATCATCTTTGGATCCATTTTGAAGGGAACATGTAAACAATACTGATAAAACAGTACTTGAATAGTAATCTATACTAATATATAAAGCTGAAGAGTTTGTTTGTTTGTTTGAACGCGCTAATCTCAGGAACTACTGGACCGAATTGAAAAATTCTTTTTTTGTTGAATAGACCATTCATCGAGAAAGGTTTTAGGCTATAAATCATCACGCTGCGACTAATAGAAGCGAAGATACAATGGAAAATGTAAATCATAACTTATATCTTCTACCCACGGGTACGAAGTCGCGAGCAACAGCTAGTAAAGTTATAATATATTGCAATGAAGAAGAAAAAAAGAAATGGTTACATAAGAGACATTAATCGTGTAACTCTTATGTAAGATCAAAAAATAAGCGTGTTAATTGTTGTCTGCACGAAGATTAGCGTCGAAAATAAATGTAATATTATGCCTCATAGTCACACAATTCAATTTCCAGTATAATATATGGCCATTATAACATCGACGTAGGTGTTAGCAATATTGCAAAACGCGTAGGAATCGCTAAAACCCACCTCACATTTTTAGCCATAATTATATGTATTACAGATGTTGATTCAATAATTGTCTTGTTTGTATCGACAAGGAAATCTAGTCACGAAAGGGGGAAACATAATTAAAAGTGATTGCCGTCTTAATTGGTGACTTACGTACAACCTTGCAATGGAAAAGAACGTCTCATTGAGATGTCACTGTTATCTGATAAAATCGTAAGGAAAATGTATGTGCGAGAAGATACGACACGTCACGAGTCAGTAGGTAAACATCTAGTTAGATATTGAAACTTGAATTTCGTTAGTATTCTCGTAGTTTTAGACGGTCATGTGTCTATTAGAAGATCATGACTAACAGATGCTTGAAGAATCACATTGTAAATACTGCAGCTATTCGATGATGCTGGTCATATAAAAACAGAATTGTCTACGATTCTAGAAAACCAATCAGAATCGTCTAACGTCGATGAGGATTCTTTTAGAAATTGGGTTCAAGAGGTCAGACGGAAATCCAATGCCATTTACCGGAATTTAGGAATCTCACTTTCATTCTACGCCCAGGTCAAAACAGAACATTTTAGAAATGATTTTATGAGACCAAACCTTCCGAAAACACTATTTGCTGAATTTTGAGACTTTACTCACGCTTATCTACGAAGATTATTTTGAAGACGTACCTGATAACAAAAAGATTAAGGTTAGAACAAAAGGTACATAAAATAGTTGTTAAATGTGAATGGTTCAAGTTAACAATCTTTTAGATTTAAATAATATTACAGTTGCGAACAGTCTTGCCATTCACCAATTATTTATTCATAGCAGACCAACCAGAAGATCATAAATTATTATCATTACTGAATAATACTATAAGTATATTTTAAGATCGCATTGACGAACAAAAATGTATTAACTGAGAGAACCGTGAACAGTTTATGCTGTGATTATTGAATTATTTAAATTCCCGTAAAGAGCAGGCAAATGTCAAAGTCATCAACAAGAATGCTAAGAGGTCAATAACATCAATCATCTAAGTTCTCATATTAGTGAAACAATCAACAACACACCCGGTGAACCTGAGTAGGTCGTCGCAAGTCGCAACAGTTGTAAACGTTTGCATAGACACCGCGATGCGGATTCAGTGCTGCCACAAACACGCACCTGAGGCTACGTGCCGGCACGAGAAAGTACAAGTAAGAGAAGAAAGTGCGTAAAGGCAAAAACAAGCGGCCGACGGGTGGATCGGAATTCAGCACAGACCGCTGAGAACAAAATATTGGCTTTTGTGAGAATTAAATGGGGGAAACATGAGATTATATTGTATTGTACGTTAATATGTGCTTTTACTTTGACATGGCCCATTGAAAATCCCACACGTTGTAAATGTAGGTCAGACAAATAGTTATGTAAACTTATTATAATATTTTTATAAACGTCAAGGTTTATCAACTTAGGCCCAAAATCCTCAACATTAAAAATTCAGTTTAGCGTAAGGTCCAAAATTAATTTTTTTATTGACCATTTTAGGATGTAACATCTATGGTAATAAATTGCGAATGGACACACAAATGCAACATGGCTGACAAGAATCAGAACAAAAAATGTATGTCATTGTCTCGTAAATACCTTTGAAATAGTAATCAATCAGTTGAACATAAACAATATTGTCCACTTGTTTATCATCACCAACATTCTCCAGTATAATCAAATAAAAATGTAAGAAAACATAATGAGGGCAAATTGAACTGAAATTCTTGAAGACAATAGTAAAAAGTTATAAAATCTAACGATAGTACGCCAAGTAGCGGCAAGAATGAATGTGGAAAGAATGCAGTTTGCTAAACAGCAAGGTGTCACGATCAATTGAAAGGAATGTGCCACTGAAGGTAAGCCAGATGTCTCCTAGAGAGGCATGCATGCGTGCAGCACATTGAGGAAATATTAAACATTTGACAGACGATCACGCACGGAAGCTGCCAAACTCATTATAACGTAAAGATAGTAATGAGAAAAGAGAGAATCACAACTACAGTCCCAAAGCATCATGCAATGTTCCTAAAGCAGTTTCAATATTCGATGCTGGTAGCGGTACAAAAAATGAGGATACATAAAACTAAGAAGAAATCGAAAATTATTTCCGAATGCAATAAAACATTTTCTACTTCAATGTCGTATTTTATTAATGGAATAAATGTGTATAATCTAAAATAGTTTAATGGCGTATCATAAAATGTTCTGACATGGGCTATGGTATCTGTAGGAGCGATAATTCCATCATCTCTTTGACCTCTTTATCCCAAATATTCTTCGAACTACTTTAGTAGCAAAATGAGGTGACAATTCCGAAATACTTTCTGTTGCAGCATATCCAGGAAGATATAACTAACACGCATTTGACAATTACTTTTCAAGGTTCATATTTTTTATTTTTCTTTTACTAGATTAGAGTATACCACTTGAACAGTGATCCAACATAGTGTCTCCACTGCCTACAACAAACCTTTTAGAGCGCCATAGCCTTGAGCCGTTGAGCATTAATTTGATTATGCAAACTGATCTTCTAGTGCCCCAGTTTCAGTATAAACTAGAGTTCAGCTGTTAGAAGTAACACTTTCAACTTCAGCTATAATTCTTATATAACAAACGTTTGTTTCACTTCAGCATTGTTTTGGTTCTGTCTTTGTTCTATTATGGAGTTAGGCTGCTGAGTCACTGGTACAAATGGAATTACTACAAAAATATTCATTAAAACACATGTTCTTGGTAACAAGGTATCTGGCGTCAAAACTACTTTACGGTAACGGTTTAAAATATGTGGTAAAATCACGAAAGAATCTCTAACTCCATATAATTTAATAATAGCTCAAACCACGTTCATTTCTATATCGATACAAGTGTAACAATTGGCAACAGCCATAGGAAGTGGGCGACCGTGGTGAAATATGTGCCATAGCTTTTTAACACGATATTTTGTGCTCAATAAAAGCCGATTGCGGCATTTTAATGTTTCGTAATATTGGGAACATCGAGTTTGATTACATTATTTTATTAGAGATCGTAATGAGACACAATAAAACCTAATTTTGTTTTAAGAAAAATAATTTTAGTGACTTGAAATGAGTACTTTGGCATGAAGTGGACGAATAAGTGGTAGAGAACCTAGTTTTGGTCAGGCCAAAAAATTGTTTATAAGCACTTTATGTTAATTGAGCTACTGCAGAAAATACTCTAAAGAGGTTGACGCAGACGAATAAACGGTTTGGGTTTTTAATTGATTAGTTATTTGGACGTTATATTCTTGGCAGAGATTACTAAGTTAATCCTTCTCATATGTCTCCATAACAATTAACAAACTCAATTTTTCGATGGACGCCAAACTATAAAAAGTGGTGACTCATAGACGATTAGTCAGGCACGGAGTACATTTAAATGTGAGAGATAGAGAAGTTAAGGGCTATCGTAAACACTAGACAGAACACGCGATGTTTTCTCTCAAGCAACTGGACTATACCTACTTATACTGAAGAAGATTTGAAACTAGTATGTTACGTAGTACAAGATTTAATTAAATCGTTAAGTTAACGTCCGAGGTATAGATATAATATCGGAGTGAGCAATGTACTGAGATCATGGAAAAGGAAAATTTATAAATGTCTTCTTCAGTACTACGTTTAGAGTTTCGAAAAATGCATTATGAACTTTGAGAAGTTACCCGTTTTCCCAATATCAATAGAAATGTTAAGCAATATGATTAAACGAAAGTGGTTGCTGGTGGTAGGCGTAGCGTGGGACAGGCGCAGTTTCGTGGGTGCAGTGATATCAAGGAGAACACCTACAGTTTGGTGGCGAACTATTATGCTAATGTTAAAACAGCGAAATCGGATTTATAGTGATGTCACCGCGGGCACTTGGAATGCCGTCTGCAAAGATACTCTCCGGATTGGATTTTGAATAATGAATACCAGTAGTACTGCACCACGTTTAATAAGACAAGGCCGATTATATAATCAAATCACGCTTTTAGAACAAAAGTTGTAAAGAGTGAATAGACGTGACTCACAATTAAGACTTAAAATAACTAATACTAATACCTCGTCATGTATTTATGTTGAGTATGAAGGTCGACCTGATATCCAAAATAGCTTCGAAACTCAAAAGTAACTGCATCTATTTCATTCTTCAAAGTAGAATATAGATCTTCTCTAAAGTGGGTCATCTAAATATACTCATTTACTTATTGTTTTCCAAACATCGGTACATAACGTAACGGCATGGTAATATAACATTGTTTGGCCTTGATTTACTGCTCACAATCCGAGCATAATGAGTGTCGACAAGTTTGTTGATCAAACAAGAGATTCGACCAATGGCACTAATGAATTGCAAAATGCAAGACAAAAGACACAACATAGATTAGAAAATTGTTTCCTTCTTATGAATTGCAAGCTGAAGCGTAGAATTAACATATGTGAAGTATTTGTTAAACGATTGACAGTCGCGTCTCGTCTACATCGGGGCCATAGAAAGTTCTTCATCTTCACAAAGCTAAAATTGTCCATACTCACAGTTTAGGTGTGGATTTGCATTACAAATATTAGAATACCGCCATTAGAATAGTCACTTTCGACAATATTACTTGGTAGACGTCCAAACGTATCAAAAGTTATTTGGCTGCGGTTGAAAACGAAATCGAATGTTTGAAATGTTTGTGACAAGATACCTGTGGTTTGGAGGATAATTTTAACTGTATTACGAAAATAATTGCTGTAGGAAAATTGTTTGCTGTTTTACACACAATGGCTATGGTAAAATTAAATATTGAATTAACTACATTTAATATTATACCTCAATAAGTAATGAGGGAAGAAGCTAAAGAGAAAATTAGTAATAAAACTATCTTTTTACTTGGGACATAAAAGATTTTATCTCTAAACTCTCACTCATTTAAATTCCAACAAACATAGAGAAATGTCTCTAGCAGATAATAAACGATGAGTTGTGGGCGTCGGCCGGCGTTCCCATGACGACTGCACAGTTCACAGTTAACCCAACTGTTAGCATTAAGCATTGTCACGTATCGACCTTTGCACAACGTGGATGTGGCGACGCACTCTCGAATTTGGGCTTTATATCATACAGGATAGAGAATATGATTCCAGGAAAGTTTCACATTGCTTGATACGTTCCAAGTTATTGGAATAGTAAAGGGCTTGCGACTTCCTCATGATGTTTGCAAGCGGAATGTATGAATAGATGATGATTCTAGAAACTTTCTCATGACTTGATTGGCTTTGTATTAGATGTCTGTGGGGACTCAACGCTGGCTCCCGTACTTAAGTTCACACATCGAGTAATAAAATTAAGTATTATAAATCCCTGACCTAGTATAATAACAAACGGTTCAGAGATGCTTCTTTACTCTTAGTTTCTCCGTTGTATATTTATGGTACATAAATCCGAATATTTGAAATTCACCGATGCTTTCTGAATAGCTAGATTTACAGCCTTGGATTCTGTGCCAGCTATCATAACTACATCCTGTCAATTTATTATCAGATTCCAAACAATCTTGGTTTTAATAGATGCAGAATAATGGAAATGAGATTTAGTCTAAAAAATATCAAGTAGTTTCTGAAGCATTTATTTTAAGTACGTTACTTTTCAATGATGACCACATATTATAGGTGTATTTACCTTAAATCAATCTTATGCTAGCTAGCACACCGACAAACAATAACTAAGATGGAATTTCAAGTCAGCTCGGCCCACACTGGGGTCAAGGATGTGAAGTTCATGTTATCAATTTATTATTTCAAGCGGCATATCGGAATTTCCGGAATGGGGACGGAACATGTTAGCCAATTTCTCTTATATCTAACTAAAAATATTTTATTACTGCCGTAGAGATTGGCAATTTCGCGGCCATTGTGTGTCCATGACAATGTCTAGTTTCCTTTTTGCTTCCTCCGTTGCCAGACGACAAAAAAGCTTATAGACTGTCGTGTATGGGTGGATAATAGACTGCGTGGTCAGCTCAATATACCTACATCTAGTTTTTTCAGGTATCGGACCATGACACATTTTCCAATTTTAAGTTCTGAATGAAGGTCGCTAATGTTTATTATAACTTCAATTTGTTTCGATTGTTTTTAGGTCTTTTTATCCACATTTTACTAAATCTTCAAGTATAATCAAATGTAATCGGGATCGATTTAATTTGACATTTACTGTCTTCTCATTGTCAATCCAATGGAATCGACTTGAATTGCTATTGAAATTATATAATTACAGCATGACAGCGGGCAGTGGTTATTTAGCTGACATTTAATACCACAATGGGCCCTGCCTACACCGCATATAGACTGAACATCGCTATTCACGAGTGATCAACTAAGAGCTGCTAAAGTAAGCCTAAAATCTGCCAAGTACCGGAAAATCCCGTCAGATTACATAAATCTGACATAACAGAGCAGTTATCTCAGTAGCGTAGCGTGATAGATAGGTTTTAATTACTCTAGATTACATGTGCTGAAGTGGGAAGACAAATAGCTTTTTATCATGAACGGTTTGCCTCACGACTGATAAATGTACGATTTTTGGAAACGAATCCGGTCAGATTTTTGGCCGAAAAGAGAAAGCTGGGGAAATCAATGTCAGGTCTGATTACTGGTTGATGAAATTAAAGGGGTTTTGAAGCATTTGGCGATCTGTGCTTAAAGTAGGTCATATTAAAATAAATATTATGTTATGTTTATGAATATTAATAACAAGTAGTACATAATATTAGCATCTGATAGGGTAAACTATTAATATTTTTTCGTTATTCATATCTTTAATTATGATTAGCTGATACTATTATTAATTGATTGTTTTGAAGCGGGTAATATAAGAAAACCGATAGCAGATAAAAAAGAAAAACAATAAATGCACAATGTTCTCTCGTGTTTGATCTTATGTTATTTAGTTTTACGAATGTCGAAGATTCACCAAATTTGCTTACACTTATTTTTTTTTTAATCACTTTTCTAAGTTTTACTGTAGGTAAACACTAAATTTTGACACAAATCGGTTCGTATTACGAAATTTAATAAGAAAATTACTTCTTTTCCTAATATTTTTATTTCGGCGTTCAATATAAACTGGCGCAAAATTTCATCGGTCCTAATACAGTTCTTTGTAAAATCGTAACGAATATGCATTTATAATATTAGTATGGAAACTAACGTGGGTTGTTCGGTTCTCTCATAACATGCGTTGCTGTGTAAACTAAAGGGCAGAACAAAAACCGGTTCATAGTAAAATGTATAAAATGTCCAGATTGCCGAATACCTTCGGGCACGTTTTACGCGTTTTATGACGCGGTCGGCGTTTCGTCGTTAATTTGGAAATTACAGGTTATTTAACAGGATCATTATGCTGGATTAGCTCGTAACGCGGATAAAAGGGTAAGGGCATGCAAGCGAGGTTTTAGTATTTTCTTCTAAATGTATTTTGGAATAAAACTTGATAGTTTAATTTGGAGCCGAGAGAAAAATACTTGTAAAACACACGTACATCCTTTTTATATTACTAAACCTGTGCTATTGCTGGATTAAGGTGTCACCCATTTCACCTGGCAAGATTATGATGGCTGATTGTTTTGACTTTTTACGAATTGCTAAAGAAGACATAGACATCAACCGGCCATCTCCTCGGCCTACCTCGTTTGTGAATTCTTTAGAAGTTCAAAAAGCGATTGTACTCTATTTGCTTTTACAAAAAATGCTATCAAATAAAGCGATAACATGAACAAGTGTTTTACGTTTATAATTATATCCTCGTTATATTCAGAATGTTCGCGGTACTTCCCAATAATACTCTTGCATGATTTTCCACCGTTTTTCGTAGAACATCGGATGATCGGCACTAAATGCACTAATGCGTTAATTAAGCAATGATCCTACTGATAAATTATAACGTAAAGAAAGTGTGAAACATTTCGTGTCCAAGTATTTTCTTTATTGCAACACGATCAACGCCATCTACTCGATCTATTAAGCGCTGAAATACAATTCTCGGAATAGTTTTTATTAAAAAAAATATACGGTCTTCTTGTTTAAGGTACTATTATTCTATTCCATTTATGACTGATTTTTGCCATGAAGAAGACGACAAAAATGAATAAATAAAACTAAATATCAAGTACCTGTACTTTATACATTGACCCCGTAAATGTTTTGTTTACCTATAAAAGTAATGTACACTGACGTCACCAGGTTAATTCGTTTATTGATGAGCACCTCCAAATACGAAGTGATTTGTTTATCGATCGGCGACCTAGACGTTCGGAAGTACGAGTGTAATGAACTTACAACATTCCATGACTAATTACTGTACCTAACCGGCCTAACTCTTGATAAGAGGTTGTTTATGGTCAATTGTAATTAATATTACATTAATAAAATAGTTATCTATTATGACTGGCTGTTAGCAGAGTCCCTGGCCCATATATTATGTTATATTATATCAGTCTGAATTATGTGATATAATAATGTTACATTAGGTGGTTATATGATACAATGTAGGTACCTGGTTTTTTTAACAACAAAAATATGTATGTAACTTCAAATAAATACCAAAGGTCCTAATAACAGCTTTTTCACCTAAATAAAAAAAGCCTACAAAATCAGTTCCTCCTAGTCCAAAGTTATGAGGTAACAAACATAAAAAGAAATACAGACATATTGAAAAGCTCCTTCTTTTTAAAGAATGTAATGAGAAAATAGCATTAAGTATGTAGAATAATGCTGCCACTGCAGCAAAATTAAACATTTGTGATACAATAAAATGCTATCAAAATAATGCTTAGTTAACAAGTATTTTATTTCTCACTAATGTAATACAACACTTGATTACTCACCCCTTGGTTCAGGTCAATGTATTCAATTATACCTACCTACCTGTTGTACATCATTACTGAATTTTTGATTACATAAAAACTTTTTTAAAAGAAGTGTTTAATCAATTAAACTTTTTTTAAAAGGTTAAAGCTAATGTCGTTTTTTCTAACCTATGTAGTTTTGTAAGATTTATTAAAAAACTTTTTGAGTAATGAGTTAAATATGTTTTAAAATCACACTTATATTAGTTAAAGAGTGAGGCAAGTGAATGTCTAATTGTTGGCAATTATATATTAGTAGTGGTGACGCTGGTGGGCCCATTGCCAGAGTGGGTCAATAGCCGACTGGCTGTACTATCTATGTATAAAATAATATCTGCATATTTGAGGTAATTAGGTTATGTTAATGGAATGGGAAGAATATAGATATAAATAAAAATCTCGAAAAATACATTTAATAGATATTATTTACTTTCTACTAAGATATTAAAACTATTTTTTTAGTAAATAAAATTCATTACTACAGCAATTCATAAACTCATATTAGAAAGAAATCACAGCTCTTTCTACAATAAATATAATTCATAGAACTAGAGGCACAGAGCGACAGTCCACATAAAAATAGATGAGTTGAAATATCCACATCGTTTTTGCGAAACCAGCCGGACAGATCGGCTGTCTCCGTTCGTTCCCAAGCCAGAGTGTTATTTTTATAACAGTCCCAATTCCCCAGAACTGTCTTGTGTAATGAATGGGTTTATTAAATTAATGTGACAACCTAACAGTTAGTGGTATAGAGAACCGAACCTCTTGTATTGTATTCTACTTACAGGTCAATCCAAATTTATCACATCTGCTCAGAACTAAAAATAGAATATTAAATACCCTGGAAATGATAAAGCTGCAGCTTTGCGACGACACTGCCTCTTACATTACGGTACTCAGGTGTACGTACGTAAACAATATTAAGGAAAAACACAGGTGTTTCACGTAGCATTATCTACGACGAGCAACAGGTGAAATTCGATGCACAAGGAAACCGGCTAACAGCCTAGCCACAAGAAACCTGCCCCGAGTGCCACCGATCGACTCAAAAACATACTTTCACAATACATCAGTAGTTAAATACATAAAAAATCACCATCACCTACTAACATCACTCTCAATGTGTAAAATGAATAAAACAATAAATACCTTTTCCTTTGCCCGTCCGGCATGTTTTTGCACTGTTTTCGCGATCAACGCACCTTTACTTTCAGCCATTTCAATCACTGTTTCATTACAAAACGTCTATATTTCAATACACTATCAATCTGCAACCGAATTTGGCCGCAGCTGTTTGCTGTCACACGTCAAAATCCAAATGCGTGCTATCGCCGTATTGTACTGCCGCGAATGAGAGAAAATTGTCACCCTAGCGCCTCGGTGTCGAAGATTTGCATTGCAAATAGTTACTTGTAGTAGAGATAGATGGCGTTAAAACAGGAAAGATTCAAATCATCTGAAAGTTAATTTTTGCTGTTTAGGTCGTTTTTATTTATAAACTATTAGCAAAATGAGATTTTTGTCGTTTATATTATAGTAAGGACGATAAGTTTATGTATTTTCATTTCAGTTACAAAGTTATTGTAACCGAAATGTGTGGAGGTTTCTGCCATCTAGCGATCATGCTGTGAAGTATTTATTTGTGCAGACTAACCGGGTTGAAGTAATATAACCTGTAGTAATAGATGGATTTTAAAGTTATTTTTTACAACATTTTCGTAGCATATTATTACAAGCTATTTTTACGTTTGATTTTGTCATCACAGATAACGCTTTTATGAAACGAAAATAACTGACTGAAACTGCAGCTCTGACAGTTTCATGACAGATGTTATTGTTTCGAAATTTGAAATCTGTCTTTGTTTTGAGATCGTTGATGTTAGCAGATTTTGTTGCTTCATAATTTATTTAATATTTTTATCGGTATTATTTATACGAAATCATGGTATGTTGTATTTCAAACGACACGATATAGTTTTATCGCGATAAAGATACAGCATACAGCAACTTAAACTTTATTTCAGGAGCCGAAAACTGAATTACAGAAGAATGCTACTATTGCAGCTCGTCGTCAAGAGTTGGATGTATATCAGCGTGCCTTAGACATACAATGGCTAAACAGTCGTATGGAGGATGGCAGAATGGGCCGCTGCCTTGCCCTCATCCAGCGAGAGGCAGAAATGGAAAAAGATTTTCAAGAGGTAATGTTCACTAGCGTCTGCGACTATCGACGCAAACAGTACCCCATAGGCTTCGGTTAGGGTGTCAGCTACTCTCCTAATACATTTGATGGAGATGTGATTTTCGTCATTTGTGAACAAAGAAGTATCATACATTATAGACTCTTTCTTAAATTGTAATATTTACGTGCTTTCTATGTTAAAACCAAGTAGTTGTAAAACTCATTGAAAAATATACCATAAGAACTAATATTAGTTCAATAAACAGAAACTTTATGTAAATAAATTGTTATGTTATAGAGAACAGATCATGCAGCTATAGTGAATGCAAGAGCCAACAGGGAGACTGCCCTTGGTATAGAAATAGCTAAAGTGAGGCGTGAAGAGGTCTGTCAACTGCTCCGCAGGCATTACCTGAGAGAGCGAGACCCAAGTCTGAGGGAACTAGCTCGGAAGCTGCAAGCTGGCTATGTCTGCAGAGACTTGCAGCAACAAATCCTGCATAATGAATACAAGAGGTGGGAGGAAAGGGTAAGAAATAAAAAGACATTGTGGTAAAAAATTTAATATCTTATATTAAAATCAATTTACACCTCTTTGCTGAAATAACAAACTGACTGAATAGCTAGTATATCAGCTCATCTTGTATGTATTAAATCCTGGATCAGTAAATTTCTTGGCTAATAGTTGCTTTAACTTTAAAAATATGTATCAGTATCACTTGGCATTATGGTTTTGATGACACAATATTATTCTTTAGTCCATATAACCTGCCTTTACCTATTACCAAATGTTACAAATTAGTTGTGGATCAAAGTAGTTATACTCTCAGTACTTTGCTATTTTCTAAGTAATTTCATGACTATTGTATTTTATTTTATTTCAGGCAGAAGAAAAACGCGCCAATGATATACTCCTGAATGCTCTATATGGTGACAAAGATGCTAAAATACGAGAAGAGAGGGAGAAGATGGAACGCAACAGTCAGTACTGCAAGGAGTTGCAGCAACAGCTGGTGAACCGGCAGCTACAGAAGCAGTGCGAGTATGAAGACACCCTCATTGAGAAGAAAATGCTTGAAGAAATTATTAAGACCATGTCTGATGAGGATATGAGGTAAATGTCATTATGTATTCATGTTTAGTACTGCTTAAAGTAATAGTTTAATTATATGCAATTGCCGATGTCTTCACTTAAAAAAGGGGAAAAGTGCGAGTTGAACTCGCATGAAGAGGGTTCCATACGATGTTACCTATCATGTTTTTGGAGTTAAAAAATATGTTCTCCCACACATTCTACCTGCAAATGTAAGTTGGTACGCACAATATTGAGTGATTTACCATGTTATTTTAATATCATGGACTTCTTATAGGTTTTCCTATAATCTATTAGGAGAAAACTAATTTCTGTATTTTTTTCAAAATTTTAGGTTCAGTAGTTTCGGAGATAAGGGGGGGAATGGTCAATTTTCGTCTATTTTCTTGAATAAATTACAAAAAAATACATTTAAGATCTTCTCAACAAGACCTTTCATTTGATATGCCACACGATGCAGTATTCAGATTTTTTTTTTAAATTTTCCCCTTCCCCCCCAAAAATGACCCCCATAAACAGATTTCATCTGCTCACGTCACACCACTGTGTTTGGGTCACAGGAATTGATATGTGTACCAAAGGTCTAATAGATTCGGAGATAATTGACTGTAAGCGACGGACGGACCGACACACGAGTGATCCTATAAGGGTTCCGTTTTTGTATTCAGACGTACGGAACCCTAAAAAGAACCTGTTTTAAAGTTCCTGGGTTACAAACAATAGACTTCAGAATTTGCTGAAGTCTGAAGTCTTTATTTAATTCCTATTAATCCATTGCATAAATTTCTGTTGTCCTACTATATGACCACTATTACTAATATCTCATCCCTTATTGTGAATGTCAACATCTTAATCAAAGCCTTACAAATCACATGTATCTTTTCAGAGAACTCCAACAAAAGCGCGAACAGACTGAGAAGATGCGTAACGAGATGAAAACGTTCCAACAAGCGCGAGACTCCTGGCGGGAGAAACAGAAGGAACTGGTCATCATCGAGGAGCGGAAGATTGAGGAGCAGAACAAGATGGTGGCTGACAGGAGCTTGGCTATGTTAGTCAATTATTATTTATTTAAACAGCATTTTTATGCACAGACTATTTGCCTGTTAGATCAAATATTAATAATAATAACATTGACATGTGGTGAGGAAGGTGTTGAGTATGGATGAGGATGGATTTTGTAATAGACCAGCAAAGAGTGTTTCTTGTGAGGTGACGCCAGATAGAAAGGAATGTAAGAAGAAGACGTGTTTTGTTGACCTCAAATAATAATAAGGGCAGGGGAATGATGGAACATTGACTAAATATTACTTCACTATACTATAGTATTATTTCATTTCAGCATTGCAGAGAGAGAGCGTCGAATCAAGGTTAAAGAGGAGTTCAACAAAAGAATTGCAGCTCAAATTTTAGCTGATGAGGTATTCAATTTTCTCATTTTATACAATTAAAACTTGTAGAATCTAGCGCGTTATTTCAATAAATTACTCATATTTCAGGCCGCTCGTCAAGAACGAACCAACATCATCAAGTTGTTGCAAGAGCAAGAGTACTTGGAGAAGAACGTGCAGGACGACATCGCAGAGAGAGAGAAGCTGGAGCGGGTGCGTCGCGACACCAAGGAGGCCCTCACCGCGCAGATGAGGGAGAGGAGGGACGCGCAGCGGGAGAGGACCGAAAAGGAGGCCGCCTTCCGGAGAGAGGTGGGCCGCTAACCATACGTTCCATAGGTTTCAAACAACGCCATCTAGTGTCAAACTGAGCAAAGCTTGTATCATGACTAGACAACTGATAAAATACCTGTTTCTAAATACGTACATATAGATAAATGACACCCAGACATATCCTGCTCGGCTCAGAGCGCGGTGTCGCTAATAGGGAGGACGACACGAACGCTCCTCAAATACGCAGTCGTCTGAGGAGGCGGCGCAGGGCATGGGTTAGGCAGGGGTCCTCTTCCCCGGGACCGGAGCTCGGTGTAGCGGTTGGAAAGGTCCGCTAACACATGTGTCCAGACAGAACCGCCCGATTTTTGGCCGTCAGTGCTTCAGACCAAATGGGTATGCCGTATAGCGCCATCGATCGAATGACCGAGGCGTATAGGCCACGACACCCGATATCAGGCCCGGCAGCTGCGCCGAAATCAAATTTGACTGCACGGATAGCGGAGTGGTTGAGGTCATCACACCCAAACCCACTGTGTGCGACGTGTCGCGCGATCGATCGCCGCGTAGGACAAGTATTTGTGTGATTCACGAATGCTTGTTCTAAGTCTGGGTATCTTTGTGCATGTGAATTGTATTTATATATATTGTGAAACACCTCGCGACACGAGGATTAAATTCCTTAGTGCGGGAACCGTTTTTTTTATAGCCTTTACGGCTTTAAGATTAAAAAAAAATACATTTGATACAGAATTAACGAAAGCAATCATGAATTTCGTAACAGACTGAAGCAAAAATGGCGGATGATGAAGCCAAGGCTCGTGAGAAGCTGCGTCAGAAGCGGGAGCAAGGCAAGCTGTACTCGCAGGAGCTGCTGCGGCAGATACAGGAGAACGCGCGCCGGAAGGCAGAGGAACAGAAGATGGAGGAGCAGCGGGCCGTGTACGTGTGGGAGTGCGACAAGAAGTGGTGAGTTTAGACATTAAGTTAATGGCAATGTAATTGTAGCAAGTTATTTGGAGTATGTTACGTATTCAATCCTAAATGAGTAGCGCTTGATTATATGGGAATGTAGGACAAGGAGAGATAATTAAAATCATTTTTTTTATCACTAAATTCATCTGCAATCATAATGCATTTCTCAGATTTAAAATGTTGAGTCTCTGTTAAAAAATACGCAATTACTTTTTCGTCACTTGTATTTTTTTTTCCTACAAAATATCTCCACCAATAACTTCCATCCACTCTATTCCGCGGACTTAGAAAAAACGCACTCTCTTAGTTGCAACGCAGATGACAGCCTATCTGTGACGCACATTTTGGTCTGTGAAAATAGAACCCATGCAATTATATGGAGTAATGCACACAACGCGTAAAAAGTCCGGCGCACATAAAAATCCGTGCAAGGCCGCGGCCCCATGTGCGCGGCGTACCGTGTGCGGCGTCGCATCGGTGCATCGCTCAGTTTGTATTTTGCTGTTGCAATATGCGTACGCGATCTTCAAAAATGACTGATACAGATATCGACTGTTTAATATCTTTGGTGGAAGCAAACCTTTCTTACCTTATAGTTAAACATAGATTTTCCATTGGGTCAACAGGTTTTCTGAACACATACTGCTTCTGTATACGAGTGGCTATCTTCGACAGCAGTTCTTCAAAACTTGATATGGACATTCTAAATAATTTGTAAAATTTGTCATCACCACATATTTTCAATGCTTCATATTTCGTCTTAAAATGTCCTCCGTCATGGTTCATTATGGAAAGATATGGATTTATCCAATATTTTCTTCTATTTTGTTTCTTCTTCATTATTCGTTTCAACAATAACAGGAGCAGAATACGTTCGCGGTCCATATTAAGATTAAACTGTTTTGAAACGATGGTTGCTACCGTATGCCGATTTTTAAAGATCGCGTGCGCATGCAGCGATGCACCGATGCGACGCCGCACACGGTACGCCGCTGAAGGAACACTTGGCCACGGCCTTACATCGACAGAGTGATTTAACATGTGCGTCGTGTGCGTTGAGTTTGTGAAAAATGCAGTCAATGCGTGGCGCATGCCATGGAGACTCTTTAGCGATGCAGACCCGATCGCACAAAAACTGTGCAGTCTGCGTTGCACCTTTTACTTCTCGTAAAATTAGCGCAATAATTATTGCGTTAATATTTTGATGTACCGCCACTTGATCGATCTATCGCCTCTGTAAACGGTAATTTTATCGCGTTAAGTTGTGGCTGCACCTACGGATAACGTTCATTATTAATGGTATTTTTTGTTATTGTGGCCCCGGCATTCTTCATCATTCCCATGTCCTTATCCCAATTATGTTTTTTTGGGGTCGGCGCAACATGTCATCTTCTTCCATACCTTTCTATCGGCCGTCGTCTCACAAGAAACACTCTTTACAGCCATATCGTTTTTCACACAATCCATGCTTAACACCTTCCTCACATGATTTTCATTCCTCCGCATAACATGGCCATATCATGACATGTGGCACCAGCATTAAAGCAATAAACTGCGATGCAGGCAAGAGGAGGTGTCGAAGGAGCGCGAGAAGATGATAGAGGAGCACGTGCCGCCGCTGCTGGGCTACCTGCAGGCGGGCGTGGTGCAGCGCGCGGACCTGGCGGCCGTGGCGGCGGGAGCCCGCGCGCGCTCCGGCCAGCCCGCGCTGCCCGCGCCCGCGCTGGCCGCCGCGCCCGCCGCGCGCCGCCCCAAGTGCAACGCGCAGTGCCGCGCGCTCCGGGACTACTAGCGACCACAGGTGACAGACCCAATGTCTATCATGGCCAAAGCAACGGACCAGTTACGAACAAAATCAATCGCAAAAAGATTTCTCTTACCGTATGAGCAACCTCTTACGTGACTACAAATCCTTGATAATTCCTTAAAATATTTTTCTGTACCGTTTCAAGTACATATAACAGACAAAACACTTTTTACTCGTGGTCCTTTAAGCATCTCAGATCTCGTTTTACTTGCGTTGAACTACAATGCTTTTGCCTTCTACAATCCACTAGTTTACATAATGATAGACATGAGACGTTTGACTATGACTTTAAGAAGAAAAGACAGTGACATGATAATATTATGTTCACCCCTGAGGGCCTCCCATCACATTGCAAAATAATGTTACTCGTATTGCATATACAATACAAGTATGAAAATAGCTACACTCTTCGTCGTATAGCATTCAATCAGACATCACAGATAATTTCAAAGTTTCTCTGACAGATTTCTACGCTTTTAAGGTTAAACCACTTCAACTGTTTTGATAAAATATGCAACAAGGGTAACTTATAGTAAAAAGAAATAGTTTTCCACCGATAACCGACATAAACGCGGATGACACCGCTGGCGAAAGCTACCGTTATGTACAATCTGTTAAATAATATACCTTAAGTATATTATAAGCTCTCATACCATTTACAAATAAATGGTACATACAACTTAGTTAAGTATTTAAAAAGGATATTTAAATTTAACTTCTCTACTGAAGTTTAATGAAATTCCGTATAATATTACATGACTTTTTAGACAAAAATGCAAACTTGCTATTATACCTCTGCACTCAAACATAACTGTGACAAATAAATATAAACTTTGTCGCGTAATATATAAGTGCTGATATAAAATGCAAGTAAAATATTTGTTTCATATTAAAGTGGTGCAATGTTATATTTTGAAAAGTTTTGTAGAGTAAGTTTTCGTAAGAAAAAATAGATTGATATCATATTAAAAATAATAGCTTTAACAGTTTTTCCACTTAGTGGCTTCCGCGTGGAGGTTGATTATCAGGGCAAAACGAGGCTTATGATATTGTCTTAGAATTCAAGTTATCCTTATAACGAATGTTATTGTACTAGTGTTTTTAAAAATGACACTCAGTAAAGTTCCCCTTATCCTTGTCATTGTCTACTGGAATGTAGACACCGAGAGATACTGGAGACCAGTCGTTTATCCGGAGATCAAAGATTTAATAATGAAACTGGATCTAAATGAAAAACGTATTAATATAATATATTTTTGACGGGTCCTCTTAAAAAATTTCGGAATTATCACAGTTTATGGATTAAATTTTTAGTTAATACATTGTAGTAAATTTATTTATTAAATTCTTCAATTCAATGTTTTTTCAAATTAATTTAACGTCAGTTTTAAGGGATGATAGGAAGAATTAAAAACGGTTGCACTGCTCAATCATTTAATATTGAATATTCAATTCATTTAATTTCTCAATCATTGAATAATCATTGAATAACTATTTGCATTTACCGGGTTTTTTTTCTAACAAAAACATGTTAGATTTAGGTTGCCTTCGATAATAATAACCCCTTGCGACCAGTTATTATCTCTCCATGGGAATAACGCAAGACTAGAGGGCACATTAGTTTGTTTTTTAAACCTTGAGATATAAATAAAAAAAAATGTATCTGAAGGGCTACGTAGGAGCACACATCCGCAGGGCAGCTTGTGGCGACCTGTTTGTGAGTAGCGACACAACGGAACCTGAATGCCCCAGGGGGGTCACTCTTTACGGGGATTCCCAGCTCTTTCTTGCTTTAACTGGCTGGCTAGAGAGGGGTCGCTAGAGCTATATGCTCGGGGATGGAAGTGTCTAATGGCGTAATAACGAGGAAACCCGCTCCGGGTCTGTGCGGCGATGGTGAAATCGGTGTCGCACCTCTCTACACCCTTAGCCTATCTCACTGATGTTGCCCCTCGCTGCCTATCGTGGCGGTATAATGAGGGGCCCATTTTTGAGCCGGCGAGTCACCACTTGCCAATTTCATTGCATTTCCATGTTTTGATCGGCAGGTGCCTTAGTTTTTTATAGTATACAAAAGGAACTATAATACCAATTACCCTTCTTACTTAATCACACTACAATTTAACTACACGCGTCTCTTCCCATGAAGTTATCCTGTTAATGAAAAGAGATAGAGTAATGTATTACTAATAATTATTGTTAAAACTAATTAATAATGAAATAATGTATTTACAATTAAAATAAAAATCAAAACTATTTAGTAGATAAACCTGTTAAGTGCAGATAGTCAACAATACCTGCTCACATTTGTCCACCCAGTAGCGTATGTTTTAAAACCATTTTTATTAGCATTTCTCCTATCATGTTCTTTAAAGTGCCGTTTTTTAGCATTTTTGGAAATGTAATTAATTTACCATAATTACAGTTAAGTGTTGTAGCCACCGGAAAATAATGTATCAATCATTCATTTGTATTCAGTTTCATTAAATGAAGATGATGAGGGCAAATCCCTTAAATTTTTTTTAGGGATTTGCCCTCATTATCAGGCCCATTATAGTGTCTACATAGTTCTTGATTACATCTGGAAATTGCTATATACCTGAAAGCTTAACAGTAAGCTGACAGTTTCATTCGAATTAAAAATATTAGCAACAATTATAGTTGTACCTAATTAACTGTTTTTTTTCACGACTAAACGTGTAAGGTCCAGATTATCCAAGCTTCTTGCATTAATATTGTTACAATTTTGCATGCTTGATAGTGCACTACACGACGCAGAGCAGCGTCTCTTCTCCAATACCACAAAAGTATTTACATTAAGGGGTGTTCGTGGGCCCTCAGACGGGTGGACGATAATTCTAAAATAACTGACAGAAAGACTAATAGAGGTGTATATGTCTCAAATAATGCGCTTAAATAAGAAGACTGATCAATAAATATATTGTTAACGTGCGACCAATAACGAAGACTGATAAATTTGCTTTGTAATGACTTTCTTTTCTTAGTAATTTGAATAAATTTTGTAATTGATAATATTTGTTTTGATTTATCAACCTTCCTAATATCCTATTGTTAAACTTTATTAAAAGAAAGTAGTAATTCTCCTAGCACGATAAGCACTATCTAGGTATAGTCATCATTGGCCTAGCCTTTTCCCAACTGTGTTGGGGTCGGCTACCAGTCTAACCGGTTTCAGGTAAGTACCAGTGTTTTACAAACACTATCTAGGTACAGTATGTGTAGGAATCTAGTGATATCCCCGTAAATGGGTGATGTCTCCACTTGAAGAGACAGGTACATGGCAATTCCACGCATTTCTTTAAGTGTAAGTATTATCTACTATTCGTAAATAGAAGCCAATTGATGAATTGTAGGAATGTTGATCTATCGTGTTTTAAGTTAGTTGCATAGCCTGCGATAGGTGGAAATCATACGAAATGCTAAAGGAAATATTGTATTCACAATCTATAAACAATTGTGTACCCAAGCACACCTCCAATTTGCATTGAAACGATTTTTACACCCGATTTGACCCAAAATATATTTTTACCACATTGATCGCATCATGTATTTTTAGAGGAGAGTTAATTAATATAAAAAAACCTATTATCAAATATAAAAAAGTTTGCAAAAATCCAAATGTAAACATCAGCTAACTAGAAGTGATATTCAAACAATAATTACGGGCACTGCGGTCGCCCCAGAAAATATTTAAACGACTGAAATTAATTCCAAATACACCGCTTGAATATTAAAAGGGTAGATGTAGGGTGACTGTGATATTTTTGGGACTTGCACTTGAAGTTTTTTTAAACCATTACAGTATACTTTAAGAAATTATTCGAGTTTAAACAACGGGAAGTAAAGATACTTAAAAAAATATTAGGCCTATTCAGTATGACCGTGGAACGATCTTATTATTTAATTTAGCTGAGGCCACTGAGGGTCATATGAACCAAAAATCCCTTGGTGCGATACTCCAAAAGCTACACCAACGACAGACTTTGAAAACATTAACAGGGAGAAATAAAGCGGGGAAAGTTTTGGTCAGGTTGGCTAGTTTGACATTATCATAAACTTATAAAGGAGGAGGTTGGCGTAATGCAAGCATAAAAAAAAGGCTTTTCATTATTTCTAGCTACATAATCCCACAAAAAATATCTTATGCTACTTGCATCACAAGAGATAAAGGGGGGGAGGTCTTTGCCCAACAGTGGGATCTGAAACATGCTATATAAAAAACGTCTGCACGTTATTCATAAATCCAAAGCCCAAAAAATATACCCCAGAAAAAGCCTACACCGTATCCACCCCACTCTTACAGTGAAAGTTAGCATTTTTGTGCAATAAAGAAATAAAATCCGCCGCATCAGCGTTCGCCCGGACACGTTATGTTCAGATAAACATCGGGACCGTTATATCGACACCGCGACCCTTTATTTGCCCTTTCGTCCTTATCTTTGCAACGCAGAATAAAAATCGTGTTTATTTTACGCCAAATTGCCAGCTTACTGATGTTTTTAATTTAGCGTTATGAATGTTATGTGTTGGTTTTTCTATTTTATGTTGATTTGAAAACATATTTGGTTGTGCGGAATGGGAATTTAGATTATTACGTAGCTGTGATGTGGTGTTATTTTAGACAGATTTCATTTCCAAAACTATCCATAGGTTTATTTTTATCTACATATCGCTTTCAGAAAGTGATACAGATGTACTTACTTAATCTTGTTTAGTTTTTTGTTCATGAAAATCAGATGTGACTTACCTATCAACCTTGGAGGTTTAAATAAAAGGCATAAGAACATTTTCCCTGTTTACTATAACCCTGTATGACTGGGAGTGGCACTGCTTGCCCCAGACTTTGGTTTCTTCTTCTTCGAATACTTCTCGACAGCCGCCATGAAATCTTTCTGATCTTGCATGTGCTGAGCTTCTTTTATACCCCAAGGTGTCTTTTCTGTATACCAGTTAAGGAACTTCTCGTATTCCTGCAAAAATATTGATTATCCAAATTGTACTGTAATGCGTTGCGATTAGCTTGAAAATTGATGGATGCTAAAAATACTTACTGCTTTTGTTTCATTGGTGTTTTCTAATATAAAGTTATACACATCCATTGGAGATACTCCGAATGCTGCTATCCTAAGGTAAATTAAAAGATTATTTTCAAATACCTAAACTAGAGACTGATAATAGCCCGATGGATGTCGCTCTTGTGTTAGCAAGGTAACGAAATCACTTTCACAACGAAATAGTCTTCAAGACACTATCATCAGTCCTCAGGACTTGTCAAAATAAGGTTTAATTATCGAGATTGAAGAAAGAAGAATCAATAGAGTAAGACCTACTTGGCAATCCTTTCTGCTGACATAAAGTCCTCTAAAGCTTGGTTTAGATAGCCATACGAGTATCCTTGCACAACGTAAGCCAGGTTACTCACGTTAAAGTCGGATGGCAGGACCTTATGTCTGTACGAAAATAAGTTTCATGTAGATAAAGTTAAACTTTTCTTCTTTTCTTCTTAAAAACGACGCCCGCCGTAAGGAATTTAATCCTTGTGTCGCGGGGGGTTTTACTAACATTCAAATCACATGCATAAGACACCCAGACTCAGAACAAACATTCGTGGATCACACAAATGCTTGTCCTACACGGGTATCGAAACCGCGACACGTCGCGCACAGAGGGCTTGGTGACCTCAACCACTCGACTATCCGTGCATTGATGATGCTGAAATAGGTAGTATAGTAGATAGGTTCTTAGAAGTTATCATTAAAAATGATGTCTCAAATGAATCTTACCTGATGATCCAATCCTTGACAATCTGGACAACCAGGGAGTAATTACTGTTAGGTAATAGAAGGACTATGGGAAACTGTTTTAGAAGTGCGCTACTTTTTGCTAACCATGGGTCTGTGCAGGTACCTATGGGAACATAATAACTCTTGATCTTAAAATCTCAGGAAGAAAATATCTAAATATCTGATTTTAATTGATTTACCACTTACCAATTATAGTTATTTTGTCAGTTTTTTTAATCTTCTTCATTAATTTAATTATAAAATACGTCTTTAATAGTCCGAGATTCATTTCGGCTTCCTCTGGTGGTGTCTGTTTAAAATATAAATTTTTTAGCTTCACTGCTTAGGTAAGCGAAAAATGTAGGGTAGAAAAACCATTACTCTTATTTACTTTAGTATAAAATAGTTTCTCAACATGTTTGATATGTATGACAGAAGGCTGCAACGCTTTCGCACACGCTACTACGTCATCTATTAGATGTTTTAGGAAGGATGCTGTAGCCATTTCTCCTTGTACTTTCCGCGGGTTTAATTCGAATAGTACTGCATCTAAAAACAAGTTGTAATAGTAATAATAGTTGAAGATTCTAGTACTTAGTAGAAATATTTTTTTGGGCATAGGCCCGACGCAATACGTGTTCTTGAAAAGGTGACTTAAATCGTGGATCTTAATGTAATCATGTGAACAAACATTTAAACCTGAAACCATTTCCAATTGCCAAAAGAATCACCGATTTCCAAATTCCTTTTGCGAAATTATCAAATGTTTTCTCAACAAATTTTACCCGTAAAATAAAGAGGTCTTACCATTCAAAGATGCCAGAGCCCTCACCAATACAGATCTCCCACTGTATTTAGGTCCTACTAGCAGAATTCTTCGGTAGCCGAAAGTGACTTCACGACAACGTTCCCACCAAAATGATTTTATTTCGAAATTGAATGGTAATGCTGGTCTGTAAAGAGAAACACGATTTCTGTATGCCCTACAGCTAATCAAAACAATAGAATTTTTAGAACATTATATATGCGTAAAGTACCTACTTCGGTAAACCGGGAACTTTCTACGAATCCGCGAAACATAGCTGCGCGGGCGCAGCAGCCTGGAACTTTTTATATTTTTCTTTTCGACCTTTCTACTGGAAAAAAAGCGCCACAAATAAAATATTTAATTATACTGACCTAATTTGGCTACGCAGATCTTCTCCACCAAAATTGGGATCACCAATAAAATCTTCGAACTTTACCTTTGGACATTCAATTATAAAATCTTGCAGCACCAATTTCTGTTGGGTTAAGTATGTTATGTGGTTATAATCTTCACTTTTTACGTACGACCATTGGCCAGCTATATCTCAGAAAAAGTAAGATTAACAAATTGCTTAAAATTCTCAGTGACCTCTACGATAATGAGTTTCAAATAAATTACATGTTTAGTCATTTTCTTCCCTAAAATTTATTTCTTAAACCAAGTTTGTTGTTGTATTTTACAGCACGTATGCTTACCTTTAGAATCAGAATACGCAGGAATGCAAATCACGAAAACAGACAAACGCGTCCTATACACGTATAGTTGTTACAGTGGTATGTGTAGTGTACCTCTATTATTTCGACGACCTTCTTTGTTAACACTTGCTTAATTGGCTTCGGTTTCTTTTCACCTTTGATGGGCTTTGTAACGTTAACTGGCATTTCTTCTTCATTGGCTATGTAGTCCTCTTTCAACGCTTTCTTTAGTATATCTAGTTCTTTCCTATAAGTTATTATTAGACTCCAATTGTTTAAGGAACTTATTGATCATTATCTCTAAAAACTCTGTTTAAAATTAAATGCCGATAAAAACCAATGTATAGTAACAACACAAATTACCAAATCAAATATAGCAATAAAATATATCAGACCTTTATTGATTGAATATGTGTTTATATAAAAAGACACAGCAAGATTATTTACCATTTTACATAAGCCAATGGAATATGTTTTTAATTGTTTGTAGCAGAATTTCTTAAGCTTTGTATCATCATAAATCGAATTGTATTACCTCATGTATTCATCTACCTCAGGCAAAACTTCAATCTTTGCATCCTTGATTGCGTCTTCCACGTCAATTCTATGCACATACTTTTCTTTCACATCTAAAGTCTCTTTCTCATCATAATAATCCCATGATTTGTGATAAGTATCCAATGCCTGTTACATTTAAGTCATTTGAGGTTGTCTCTTTAAATTAATATGAATGGTGGCAGTAGGCTCCGTCTTATAACTTTGCTACTATCTGCTATTTTTTACCTCTAATAGTAAACTAATTTTTTTAGACTTCGAATAATAGTATCCAGGGTGCATTGTGGGGTTTTTCATCATCTTTTTCATAAGCAAAGCTTCTGCTTTTATCCTCATCTGTTCCTCTTTTTTCAGCGCTTGCTGTTGCCTTTTTGCTTCCATCTTTTGGAATTTCAGCTGTAAATAAAGGCACTTTACTTTTTGAAGTTCCTTTTACCTAAGCAAGACATATAAATAGAATAAAAATTGATTTGTTTTTATAGTGATTTATATTGAACTGTTATATTAGTTAGTAATTTACTTACATCTTGAGGACTTTTCTTTTTGTCAGCTTCAATTCGTAATAACTGCGTTTTATTTTCTTCCACCCATTCATGAGGGCTCAAAACGTAACCTTTAAATATTGCATCAGCACCATCTTTTGGTATGTCGTAGAAAAACTGAACTTCTGTAAACCTACCAGGCAACAATTCAATTGTTTGCATGTATTAAGATTGACCTTCGGGGACAGTTGTCATCATGTTTTCGAAGATCCCCATCAAAACTTATATTAATTCAGTTACGATATAATTTCAGCATAAACTTATCTGCCTCTTACCACTTAAGAAACCATTCTCTAATTTGATCACGGGTTTCGTCTATCAGTTGATCTTTTTTCCTTGAAAGGTATTCGACTTTCAGTCTCTCGCGTCGAGCAATCCATTCCTTTTCATAGGTAGTAAGTATTTTGGAGCGATTGTAAAGCATCTGATTAAAAATTACAAAGCTTATCATCAAATTACATACAAAATCGTTGAAAAGTATGGAAATCATATTTTTGAATTGAATTTTAAGGTAATTTATCCTGAGACAATGTATATTCTCCATAGTTACTGGTAAATAAGTAATGTGATAATCTAACGAATGAAATGAGTTAGAACCAACCTCTTCGGCAGCTCTTCTCTGTATATCCGTATTGGGCGTATCACAAACATTTATCCCTAACAGTTCATTACGTTTGCAATCTTTAATGCGTTCCCTTTTTAGTTTGAAGTATACTCTAAAACAGTATTCTATGTGAAGATGTGTTTTCATGTAAAAAAACCTCAATTTTTTATATAAGGTGTAATGTTATGTACAGTTCCTTTTGCAATACCGCGTTTGCCGATAGCTTTTAACACAAAAAAATATGTAGGATGCCTCATAATTTTAATGAGATGATAACAATGGTTTTATACTATTCAGCCAAATTAATTTATTTGGACTTAGTATGATTTCCCCAAAGCAAATTATCAGTGTCCATGAATAGAAGCGCTACGCTACGTAAAGCTTGGCTACGAGAATGGTATTGTCTGTAGCGGTGATGATATCATATTATTTAGCATAGATGTAAGAGTATTTTTGCTACATTCTGTAGATAGTTCTGATGTATAGAAATAGGTTAATCTTAAGCTACATGTAATAGTTACCTAAATACTTTCTGTATGAGTTCGGCACTGTAATCCCTGAGTTGCAAGCTGGGTGGAGGTTTCAAAGTACCCGTCAGTTCCTTAAACCACATTTCATGTCTAAGTTTCCCAACTTTTATTAATCTTGTGACTTGTCTGAAACATTATGTTTTAAAGTCAATTTTCTCGACCATAAGAATATTTATTACTGCTAAATTTATACTACTTATAATTTCTGCAAGCGTGAGAGTATGAAACAATGTTGCTAATAAAATTTTACTTTTCTTACAACAATATAAATAATAACTTAGAATTGTTACATAGTGTGCATACATAAATCTTACTTTAATCCAGTGCGGGTATGAATAATCTATAGATGTAATTAGAAATATATTTGAATAGGGTAGACCGAGGCGAATCGGATCAAGGGGTGAATCGGATCAAAATAAGAAATTCGTTAATATTTTGAACATCGCGTGGCACGGAACAACAAACGACTAGCGTCTCGCGAGCTCCTCTTACCCCGCGCCCCCCGCCATCGCCAGTTTTTTGTTGCGAGTAGGCAGTGAGCGCCAGCGCGTCGGGAGAGCGAGCCGGGTGTATGTGTACGTTACAATTTTGGCGCTGATCTAAGGTAGGTACTTACGATTTATTTGATTTATTCTAAGGATTTATGTTGCAATATTTAATTATATAGCTTATTCTAATGGGGTAGGGGTCTAGTTTACTAAACGCTTTAATTTTTGAAGTAAATATTATTGGTTACTGACTAAAATATTTATTTCGTAAGTCTTTAATATGGGGCTATTCGGATCACGTTATCGGGGGCGAATCGGATCGCCTTTTTAACTATTTATTTTGGTCTTTAATTGTAGTTGGTGTTAATAAAGCATTTATATTTCTTTGTAGATGGTTCGCACGTATATAAAAAAAACACAAGCGGGAGAGTGGCCGGAAGAAAAAATGGTAGAAGCCGCGAATAAAGTTCTGTGTAAAGAATTAACTTTACGTCGGGCTGCTGAAATATATAAATTACCATACACAACTTTACAAAGAAGAGTCTCCTTTTCTAGAGGTGTCATTAAGACACGTGGTGGTCAGCCAGCTTTTGATGAAAATGCTGAAAAAGTTCTAGTAAACCGTTTATTAGACTTAGCGAGTCGTGGCTTCGGAATCACGCCTAAGGCAGTTCGAAAATATGCTTTTGAATTTGCAGAACGTCAAAATATTGAACACAAATTCAACAAAAATCTAGGAATGGCTGGTCAGGACTGGTTTCATCGGTTTATGAAAAGAAATAAGGAATTAACTATTCGAAAACCAGAAGGATTATCAAGAGCCAGGATTGATGGCATGAAAAGGGAAAAAGTGACAGAATTCTACAAGATTTTGGAGACAGTAATAGATAAAAATAATTTAAGAGGAAGACCTGAATGCGTGTACAATGTGGACGAAACAGGGATTCCACTTAATAATCGACCACCAAACATTATAGCTCAAAAAGGTGCAAAAGATGTTGTCAGTGTCACAAATGTTGAACGTGGCGAAAATGTAACCGTCTTAGCTTGTATGAATGCAACAGGTCAGTACATACCGCCATTTGTTCTGTTTAAGGGTGTGCGCAAACGCGATGATTTTCTTGTGGGTATGCCGCCCGGTACTGAAATTGTTATGACAGAAAAGGGATGGATAAATGAAGAAGCTTTTCGTGTATGGTTGCAACATTTTAATCGCTACCGTACCCAAGGAAAAGTTATACTCATCTTGGATGGACATGCGTCTCACACGACCTACTCAGTGGTAGACTTATGTGAAACTTTAGATATTGAGCTTGTTCTCCTCCCACCACACACATCGCATGCTCTCCAACCTCTCGATGTATCATTTTTCAAACCGCTCAAATCATACTACCATCAACAAGCTACATCATGGCAACATGCACATCCAAATCAAGGGATCACAAAGGTTGTTTTTGGAGGGATTTTTAAACAGGCTTGGAACCAGGCTGCCACCGTTGGAAATGCTGTAAAGGGGTTTGAAAAGACTGGAATATTTCCACTAAATGCTAATGCAATCCCTGACCACAAGTTTATTGGTGAGCAAGTGTTAGATATTGTGGAGAACCAATTAAAATCTCCTAGTATACAAGAAGTGCAATCTAGTACCGAACCAGTACAGCCAGAACTAGCTACAAATATAGAACCGTTGCCATCTACCAGTTCTCAACAGCCTACTACAGCACAATCACCCGGCACTTCTGAAATTATTAAAGAAATTCTTCCCTCACCCTTTAAGACACCACCAGCCCCAGTTAAGAAACGTAAAACTACAAAACCAATTTTGCATTTGACATCATTGCAAAGTAAGATCAATCTTCAGCAAAAAGAAAGACTGAAAAGACTTAAGACTGACAAAGAAGCTGTGGAAGATAAGGAAAATACTTCGGATTATAGAGAAAATATTAAGAAAAAGAAAAATAAAAGTACACCGAAGACCAAAGTTAAGGGTTCATCTGCAAGACAGAGAAATTGGCATTGCATTTACTGCTCAGAAGTATTCATTCATCCACCGTCAGAGGATTGGATTCAGTGCCATGCATGCGAAGAATGGTGCCATGAGAAATGTGCTGATACGGGAGGGAAAAAAGGCCCGTACATATGTGATTTATGTGTTCAAAATTAATATTGATCTCATTATTGATTATTTAATTATTTTTTCGTATTTTCAATGCATATAGTCTTTAGAATGTTTTTTTTTGTTATATTTTATTCATGATCCCATTCGCCCCGAGAATTGGGGCGAATCGGATATTTCTCTCTTTGAAGTTTTTATTAAATATTTAAAAGAATTTATCATAAATTTAAGTTTTAAAATGTTTATTTAGTAGCTGAATTGTTACTTATGACTATTTTCTTAATAAAAGTTGCATATATTTAATTTTAGTATGATTTTCATATTCCCATATATTTATTGATCCGATTCGCCTCGGTCTACCCTAATGTTTTCTTTTGCATTCACGTACCTAGTTTTTTCTTGAGCTGCTATCATGCATATATTCTTTATTTTCAGACGTGTCTCTATTGGTATTGCTTCAATCTCTTTCTTCTTTCGTTCTTCTTCCTCTCGTTTTTGTATTTCTTTTTCTGTTTCCCATCCCGAGAGTTCTACTTGTTCTGGTTCTTCAGGTAAATTAGCTAATGATGCAAAAATGAAAGATTATTATTTATTGTAATAAACTACTATGGTATACCACTTTATTTTGGTACTATAATAGGGTTTCGTAATGTTATTATCTTGTATTGATATTAAATGTATATCTATGGGATAAAAAGCTACTGAGTAAAGTTAGATGTGGAAGTCACTCGTAGGTAAACAGTTGCATTACCTATTGACAAAATGTTATTCAGAAATATCTGTTTAGATTTGAACCTGACTCTGACACAACTTGGAAAAAGGTAAGACAGTAAAACACATAGTATTATAACCAAGTCTCTCTAACTCCGCTTTTTTTTCTCTTGCTCTAGCTATTGTTTCTTCCATCACAATTTGTATCTGCTCCGGTCTTTTGGATTCCATTGGGATCCTTTTCATTTCAACATCAAATATAGTATGATGTACTTCTGGAGTTCCATGACCCAAGAACACTATGTTACTACCTTCAAGTTTCTCTAATTCACGTTTCAGTTCCAATATTCTGGAATTAAAAAGAAAACATTTATTCTGCAAGTAGCATCACTTTTACATGTGTTTACAAGTTTTTATGGAAATATATTTTTCAGAAATACCAACAAATGTAAAGGAAAACCCAAAGAAATCCATATACGGTGTGGAGGGGGGGGGGGGAACTGCTATAACCTCTGAAAGAAAATCTGTTGTCGTAAATAAGAGGTCCGCGACGAAGGTGGTGTGACGATCTAGTCAAATACGCGGGGCGCACGTGGCCGGAACTTGCACAAAATAGAGAAGTGTGGAAGAGTAAGGGGGAGGCCTTTGCCCAGCAGTGGGATCTAAAGCAGGCTAAATAAAAAAAAAATAAGAGGTTTATTGTTGGTTAGAGGTCAGTTGCAAGACATGAACGGCTATAATCTTATTCCATCTGGAATATTCTAGAAGAAAATGACAGTACCTTGAAACAATAGCTTTGATAATACTATCCATGTATACAGTCTTTTGAACTTGCAGGTTCTGGTACAAGCATTCAGAGGCTGAATTATACAGTAGAATGTACTGATCTGCTATCATAGTTAGTCGATGCCTTGCATCCTTCAGGCTGCGGTCGTGTGTCTTCAATACCTGTAATATGCGCAACAGGGGAAGTTTTGTTTTCAAATGCTAAAATTACTTTATATTGCAGAAATTATTTATAACGGAAATTGAAAATGTAAGTTAAAAATTGGTAGTCTACAATGTAAAGTTTGGTCGAAAAGAAGTTTAGTTTACCTGAAATTCCAGATCAAGATCCGTTAATTTATCTAGACTTAGGAGAGTTTCTCTCCATTTATTAAAATAGAAGTCCCGCGACATAATGAATTTAGGCGAAAAATATAAAATAAATATTTCAATCAGCTTAAATCGAATTACAACTATCGTAAATATAACCTATCATTTACCATTAAAACTTTCCAGTTGGTCATGATAACACTTTGATGGGGCTGTGACTGTGATTCAAATTCTGTTATGGACCTAGTTCTGTTTAAAATCTGCTATTCAGACAGAGTTCATCATTTGTCCAGTAAAATTCATCTAGAAGTTTTTGCCATGTGAATTGCATTTCAAACACATTTTATTTGAATGGATGCACATTCTTCGATTAAAATAAAATGATTTCGAGAAATGAATGTTCACACTTTCCGCGTCCAAATAATCTAACATAACGTTTACATAACACCATTTTGTTTGAACAGTAACCACGTCACAATGCCTACAGCCCTATGAAAGGGCGGACGATACCATTACACCTTATCGCCACTCCGGAAAACTTACATCATATTCAATGCGGGAAATAAGCGATCGCACTTGCCGGCAACGTGCTTACTTATTGCTTTCCTTTTGTGTACCTGAAGAACATAACTGGAATACTTCGTCAATGAAAATTGGGCTTAGTTCTAGCAGTATTTGGGTTGGGTTTCCAGAGTCGGTTGCATGGAGGTTTGGTCGTTTTGCTGTGACAGTTTTATCGTGTTTTTGGGCTCTCTCGCCGCAGTTTCCGGCTGCTCTGAACGCTCGGCCATCTTGTCACCGGAAGTAGTAAAGTCTTCCGCAGTGCCGTCTGTCGGCGGGTGGAAACGTTTTTTTTTGTTGGAACACTTTTTTTTGTTGTGCAAAGGTATTGTGCTTGTATTCACCCTTTAATGTTGTTAATGATCGTTTGGGATTTTACGGGGAGCTGTAGGTTGTGGAGACGGTGAGGGGAGTGTGAAGCTATAAAAGTGTTTATTTGAAAACGTCTGTACGATTCATTATAGCAATTCTCTTTTAGTTTTTGTCTTATCTCTTTTCATCTTAGCTGTTTTTTTACCATTCTACAAGTTTTACTTCTCCGGCTTTTCAATCCAATGGTCCAACAGTTAAAAACAAGCTTAGCTTTACTCCTCTAACAAAACTGCTTCAAATTATTTGCCCAAACTAAAGACAAATACTTTCGCCATGTAACTCGTAAACTGCACTGAAGTACGGGACTCTAAAGTTATTTAAACACAAAAACTTGAACCTACACTCATCTCACCAGTCACAAAATATTCCCAGTACGGTTTGCGCGTTCGATGCTGTCATCATATTTTTCGGCAATATCGCGTTATTAGCACTCTAGGGACGGCACCGGCATTCGATACTTCGACGCTCGGCTCTTAACGTGTCATGCTCCGCCTATAAAAACTTATATGGCTTATTATGTTCATGTAAAAAGGTTTTCTTCAAAAACATGCAAGAATAGGTAAGGCAGAAAGATGTCTCCTTGTATAATGTAGGAAACATGGTATAAACTCATTTGGGTTTGTGTGATCATGTGGGAATGGATTTCTGGAAATTGCAGAAACGCAAGTTAACAATACCAACGGCAAAAAAAAAACGACCAAAGAGTCAGGAAGCCAAGTCAAAGAACTTTTCCATATTTTTATTTTTTAATCACAATTCCATTTCATTTCTATTTCTACCTAAATATAAGCCTCAAACTATTCCACGTAACCGATACATCGACGTCGCCTCTCCAGTTTGCGTCTGACACATTTGTCAATTTAACTCTTCAATAAATATGTAACAGTATTCCGTTATCGGCGACATCAAAGCCAATCCACTTTCAGGCATCGTACCCTATCCATAGGATGAACCGTGACACACTGAATATTACTGCAAACGTGTCAAAGGAGGTAATGTATTCAAATCAAATTCAATCATAAATCATCTCCAATATTCTTTTTGACACGAAAATATCACTTACATTTTCTGTTGCACCTTATTACTTACGTTCATAAATCAATGGCACTAGAGTTCATATTCGTTTAATATTTGATCTGAAAATGACGTTCGGAAGTCTGTTTTTGTTGTGCAAACATCTCATTCATCACGTGTCAATTCTTTTAGAATGTTTGATGTATAAAATAGTTCATTTTTTAGAACAGCCCCTTTGAGAGGTATCACATTTTATATGAAGTTGTAAGGGGCGGGTCGAGGGTGCCATTACAGTGTCAGTTACTGGAGTCTAGCGGGAATACTACATGAGGTTAGTATTTTTCAAGAATTCTTAAGTGTTTGGATAGAAAATTGTTAGATAACTCATGTTTTTCGTGTCATAGTTTTGCCATTCTATTAATACTGGCAGCTAACATATACCAACGACATTATGCGTCATACGTTAACCTCCAAAAACACTAAAACAAAAGAGAGAAATAATCATATCACCGTAATGATAATATACGCACACTTTTAGGTGTAATATGTCACGGAATAACAACGTAATTTAGGAAATGTAGGCGACAATTTATCGGGGACGCAAACAAGTTGCAAATTGGTCCGCTGGAACGACGTTTTCGCTAAATACCTATAAAAATGTCCGTTTGCCGTGAAATATTGTAACTAGCTGAGTGGTGCGAGGTGTGAGAGACGGCGGTCCAGGAATTCATGCTTCATTTGATATGAGGACAATATTTTGGTACTGTTTGACTTAAATGTTCGTTGGCTTTTTGTTAAGAGTGGGAGTTGTTTTGTCTGAGTCTGTATAAACACCTTTGTGTCTCTGTGATTCGTTACAGACATCTTTATATGTAGGGAAAATTTTAACAAGATGGAAATAAATAAGTGCACGCACCAATATAATTTTCCGTACTTTTACTTAGGCTTTTAGATTCTTAGTTATTTCCTATTTAACGTAACTCGTTTGTATAGAGCATAATATACTGATCAACTTAATAAACTCTGCCAAATATTCTGGTCAAGATATTCTAAGATAGTATTAGGAAAGAAGATTTCCAACTACCTAATGACCTATAAAGGTTTCACATGTAGCTCTTTGCTTATTCCAGCAATTCTTTCACAGTACTATGAATCCAAAGGTATGCTAAGTAAAAGCTCCAGGAAACTCAGTCACTCATGCATTGGACCACTCAAAAAGAACTCTAAATTGTACTACTCACAGCGTTGGGATGTCTCATTTCGGCTGGTTGTACGGCAAAGATACTTTATCGCTGAAATGTAAATTATCTGGCTGTTATCTATTTTATTAGCTGCGAACGACTGCTGCGTTTTGCCTTCTGGAAGTTATATTTGTTTATCGCGGGATCAGAGGAACTGGTGAGAAGGAGCGTGGGTTAAGCTCTTGGTATTACTTTGTGGATTTGGATGCAGAAAACTTAATTTTGGATGTTATTAAAACTTTGAATGAGTTCATTTCAAAGGTTGATGGAGAACTGCCAAAGGTATAGTTATATCCTAAGAGTGGGATGGCACCCGATAACCATGAGGATATTTCAGGCGTTGGATGCAGGGAAAGACATTCGTTAGATAAATTTTGTGCCGGGTTTAGAGAGAGGGAGGAGAGAGAGGAGACCACACATCACCACGACAACCTCCCTTCAAAATAAAACCCGCGAATGATCAACTTAATACGCCACCCACCAGACCTCGGAAACCGTATCAATCATCGTACATCACTTGCAGAGTCCACAAACGGTCGCCTAATCTCCTCTCCTGCTCAGCAGCCATATATCAGAGCAGGACGACGTTTTTACGATCTCTTAATCAAGAAATATACGATTGCGCGCGATTAAGAGCGTTGGCTTAGCGTTGGTAATGCAGTATGCGATGATGTATTGGCGAGGACTATGATTAGGGTCAGTAGGCGCGGATTTTTTTTATAGTTATTTTTAAAAGCAATGTTATATCTGTACTATAACTTCGTAAATTATTAATTTGTTTAAATGATAATGAAAAATAATAGACACTAGTTTTAGCTATATTTCGAAAGGGAAGCCGGTAGGAATCGAGTTGTATGGAGCCTTCGCCACTGTTAGGGTGCTTTCGGTTGATATTTGCAGGTTTTAAGTGCTTTTGATAATGAATACAGTAGTGAACGTTAAGAACAAAGGCTGATGGAGGTGTATTACTGGTTATGAAACTTGTGGGGCATAAACTAAAGAATATAGATATATTGAATAGAAATATATTGAATATTGAGAAGAAATAGTTAGGAAAAATCCTGGCTATTGTAACGCTCATGTAAAATATTTCATCTATTTAAAGGCATAGAGCATGAATAAAAGTATGTAATGAATATGAAGCGAAATCAAACTACCTTGACAAATGACTAGATTGTGTACTAAACAAGTATCTAGGTACACATTATCCCGATCATATTACCGATTGGCGTTGATGTAGTAATGTAAGTAATTAAATTAGCTAAGGTAATAAAAATAAGTGCTTAAAGCACTGACATCAAAAACGAAGCACGTCTCCGACTAACACGTATTTGTCGTGAAGGTGATTCCGTAGTGACGGATCGGTCGGCCCGCCCAACATATTTCAACCCCGCGCCGCGCCGGCCCAACCTTTCCACCGCTGTCTACAAGATTTACGACTCCCGTGACGAAAAAAATGTGGACTCTCTAAAGATTTCACTGGTTTTTATTCGTACCATATATTTTGTGAGAAATGACGCGTTGTGAACTCGATGACTCCCAATTTATCCGGTTGATTTCCTGATAGTTTTTGTTAAAGTGTTCGCTTCGAATTTTTAAGATGGTTTTCTGGATTTGAAATGTGGACTACCGGATTTGATGCAGCAGCTTTGGCATGACCCTTGACCGTGTCCAGTTACTCACCGGGTTCGGTAAACTTTGTTAGTTATTTTTCTCACTTTAAACTAAAAGCAGTCTTCATGCTGTGGAATTTGTTTTGTCGTTTCTTGTTCCACCTAGAAGCACTCAGGAAGGCGGTGAAGGGTGGGCGAAACAGAATGTCTCATCTTCGAAAACAGCTAGTAAAAAGTCTTTACCTAGATAGACCCACAGCTACTTGACCATAACCGTTTGTCTTACAAACCACAAGATAGGTAAATAAGAAAAAGTAATTAACGTACTTTTTATTGCGTTTAACTTTGCTGTTACCTTTTTATTATGATAAATGACTACATTTCGTGCTTAACTTTAGTAAAATATTATGTAGATAATATGAATGATGCGTTTTGACTTTTAAATATAAGAAGTAAGAATTACGAAGGCTATGACTAGAATTAAAATTATTTTCCACATGTATAAAGTTAATAAAGGATCTAGTGCGAGCTAAACTACACCTAAGGGCATTGGAAATAATGAAAAACCCTTTGTTTGAAAATAAAATAGATTCTGTAAGAGAAAAACCTAGTATTATATACGATACGAGATACAAATACATAAGACGACAAAACTGTTGACATCCCGTGTATTACCACT
Organism: Trichoplusia ni; assembly: GCF_003590095.1. Taxonomy (NCBI): domain Eukaryota; kingdom Metazoa; phylum Arthropoda; class Insecta; order Lepidoptera; family Noctuidae; genus Trichoplusia; species Trichoplusia ni. The sequence continues at coordinate 10,816,624 of NC_039491.1, forward strand.
AGAAGGGATGTCAACCAAAATTGCGTGTATAAATAAAAATAAGTTTTCCAGTATAAAAACAGGGATGTGCGCGAAGTGTCAACGGGCTGGCCGTATTTTATGAAGGAAGTTGTTCATCGCACTATAAATCAGGCGGACGCCTTCGTGCAGGCTGGTACACGAATTGGGGAGACCAGGAGAACTGTTGGACGTCAATTGTGGGATGCTGACTAAGGAGGTAAGTTAATAGTTTGAGTTTTTTGTTTGAAGATTTTGTCAAATAGATTGTTAAGTATAAAAATTTGATAAACTTCTTGATGAAAACTTAAAATTCGACCCATGGCTGATTGTAAAATAAACTTGTTATTAGCTGATTAGCTGTTTAGCTGTTTGTTATTATTGAACACACTTATGTATCTCGCTTTAAGATTTCAATTTTCAATATTCTATTGCACCTGTCAGAAAAAAATCTCACAATAAAGGTTGTGTATATAAAAAGCTGTAGCTTACATCCTAACTCCGTTCCAATATATCAATTGGCCACTAAACCTTGGCATCCAAAACCCTCTAGAATATTCCACAAACCACATATCAAAACGCGCAATACAAAAAAAATCTTCCTAAATATGCACGTCATACATTATTAAGGGTGCTCGCACATTGTGCCGGATTGTTCACCCGAGTGATGTATAGCCGGGAGGGTCTCTAGGAATCACACGCTGACAAATTCATTCTCTACTTGACACCTTACACTGTATATTTCCACCCCCACAAGTGGGGGGATCGCGCTAATCTTTGTGACAGCATGAATTTTTCATGCGTAATGCGTCTCGCCTTGTGACGTATTGCGCTGCTTTTGTTTTATAACTGGATTAATTTCTTTTGTAATATTTCTTTTTTGATACGCAATATGTAGTACATAGCAGTCTTGATCATATTCATAGAAATCGTTATTGTTAACGCTGTTTGTTTACTCTTTTTTAACTTGATTGGAAATTAAACATTTGTTGTTCCACTGAAACCGTTAGAAATAAACCTTTCCAGTTTTTCAAGTTAAGCAATTATGAAAAGTAAGTAACAGCATATGCTATATATTATTTGCCTTATTTCTTGAGTGAATTTGCTGCGAAAAACATTAGTCGTGTAGGTAGGAGTATATTAGGTTCAGTAGGTAGGCATGTACCAACTACAATCAATTTTTTTTTCAGTAAATATATAAAACGATCTTTCTAGACAAAAAAAACTTAGAAACAATATCAGTCTCTGAAGGGTTTAAATAAAAAAGCAGGCCAGTATTTCAGCAAAACAACATTCTTTATCAAAGAGTCTCGGCTTTTATGATCGCATAAATTCACTTTTATCTTTCTGAATATTCAGTCCGGGCTGTTAACTATGGGACCATTCTTTCTTGTATTCCTTTTGTTAAGTTATCTGTAGAATATGCTCGTTTTGGGGTGAGCAGGTTATGAGGTTCTCGTCTTTGAATATTTTTTTTTCATGTTTCAGTTTTCATGAAGAATTGATTTGTGGCAAGCTTTTGTTTTTGGGACGTCGCTTGATTTTGCTCAGCAAAAGAAAATCTTAAATTTTTTGATTAAAAAAAAATCTACACTTACCACTCAGCAGAATTCGTGTCTAAAAGCTACTTCAATCAACTAATTCAAGTACTAAAAACCCAAAGCAAATCTCAAAGAGCAGTCCTCTAAAAATCACGCAAAGAAAAACTTAGCGGGCATTAACAAGCCAAAGTCTATGTAAGAGTAATCCTTGTTCCTCGGCTTGATGTATGGCCGACCCTCGCCTCTGCCCGCCGACCTAACCCCATAACTCACCCGGAAAAGTAACCTCCAACAGTGTTTTATTACCTGATGAAATGGCCCGTCTTTGAGAACTCTTTGCTTGTTCTTACTGCAGCCTGTGGACTGGACTGGACTTTGGTTAAATAAGAGAAGGAAAAAAGTTCTAAATCTTGAATTGATAGCCTAAAGTATTGATAAAGTAGGCAACCAATTTTCTTCTCTGATTACGATGGTCTGTTCTTGTCTTGTCCGTGGTTCGTGCTGTATTTCGGGATAGAACCAGTCTAGGTCGAGAACATTTTTATTATTATCACGATGATCACACTTGTAATGTGTATGAACGTATATCTTACTCCGCTAATCGCTATACAGCAGAGTAACTAGCGCCTGTAGTAAGTAACGCCTGATACAATTTGTTTAGCAATTTGAAACGCCTACTTAAATACGTGTAGCAATGTATTAACGTTTAGCTAACAAAAATGGCTATTGTAATGATCACGTTACTTTCAACCGTAATTTTAATAAATTTTAACAAGGTAGCTGAAAATATTGTAAGTTTTATTTTTTATCTTCTCTCATTATTATGTTATTAATATGGTCTATAAAAGTACTAACAAAGGATAGATGATTGCTACTAATTCTATGCCTTTCAATATCACAAGGCATAATTAAGGTCTACACAGTGTGAATTAAAACATGAATAAATAATAAGGCGTTCATAGTGACCTATCCTTACCAGTGATTAAAGTTAATTAAGACATAATGGCAAGAATATTATCGTTAACTATTGACGTGGTGAAATTGTACATTTCAGACGGCGGCGGCCATATTGGCTCGTATTATCTGTGCATTATGTATGATACTTGGAATTACTCACTTTGTATAAATGACTGCATTATAGGGGTTGGAATAGCTGGTTGATCTTAAGTTTTAAGATTTATCTTAGGATGACCCTCGCCATGGCATCGTCAAGTCTCACTAATTTTAAATTCATCATTATTTTCTAATCTCATTTTTATCTGTAAATCACATCTTGAAAATAGTCATTTTGAATACATTTGCTTTATTATTTAAATCTATTTTTTGTGCAGTTCATGCTACAGATCAGAAAGATCAAAATTAATACAGATTTTAGTCAAATAATCATCGGTCATAAACTAAAGCACATTTTACTTTATGAAATAACAATAAAATTCCATCAAATTATTAATCTAATTATAAATTATCGTCAGAAATATCTCCGTCACTTCATCTCCTGTATAGCCGTTTAAAAATCGATTCTAATTGAAAGTGATAATTCGTTGATAGTTAGTGACAAAAGGAATAGCTACTTGAGTAATTACGGTTGTATCAAGTATTGACGGCTGTGTCACGTACGTAATTGGCCTCAAATAGGTGGCCTGGCGCGTGTAATTATGGTTTCAGTTCAATACACGTAAATACGTTAGTAGGCAGCTCTAATTTCTTTGATAGATTTCACTAGTACTAAGAAACTGGTTTGATTGAATGTTTACATTGCGTGTAAGTGTTGTATTTTTTTAATGCTAGGCAAAAGTGTACGATTGTTTGATGGAGCTAGTTAACGAATAATAAAGACACACGTTGTCGTGTATGATAATTTCAACAAGTAATTTCATAATTCATTTTTGTGCACAAGTCACCCCTCAAACGCATAAAAAAACATTCGAATTGGTCCAGCCGTTTAGGAAGAGTCAAGAACACAAGTAGACCAATACACTAGTAAGATTTTTTTAGTACCAGAATAACATTACCCTTACCTAATGAAAATGAGAATGCCATTTAAAAGAAAGTTGTTTTCAAATACTAACAGCCGTTAGCGTTTTATTGTAACAAATATACCATTGTTAAAAAATAAAAAATCTTATTTTATTATTCTCGTTAGAACGGTTAAATCTATTATTATATCGAACAAACGAAGCCCGCATAACAACGTCAAACAATGTTAATTATACATTATTTATAGCTAATATATACCATCAGTCTGCGCGTCTGTCTGCCCGAGATTGATGTGGTCTTCCAACTTCTATTACCATGTATTTGCAGTACTTTGCATGCAGGACTGTCTCTAATTGGTTGTTGATGGTATTTTCGCAAGGTTTTTGTGGCACACATAGAATCACGCTCGTCTCATGGCTCAGAGCTTCGATGAATGCCGAAGCACCAATTATAGTCATGTTGTATTGGGCAATACTTTATGCTTAATTTATTCTTTGAGATACATTGTTTATGCCTGGCTTGCATGTTTAAATGTTGATTGTTTTCAATTTATCTGTGTTGGTACAGGATTTTGAAAAAGTTTTCGGCTTGAGATATTTGTAAATGAACTGTACCGCGATTTAATCTTTTTAAATCATAGATAGAGATAGATTCGAAAAAAAAAGGTATTATAAAATGGCATACTAAGTAGTCACAAAATAAATAATAGTATTATTTTGCATAACTTTTTTAAATATGAGCGATACACATTATAGTCCCTTGATACTTTGTCAAAAAATAATTTCACGCTTCGCCTGTCAGATTTGAACAATTGATAACAAATTAGATTATCACATTAAATTCAGAGTAACGACACAATAGTGTACGCGGGTTCAAGTGTCGTGTGGGGCTCGAATAGCAGCGGGGATAATAGCGGAGCGATTAGCGTTTTGTATAACGTGCAATAATGTTTGTTATTAATTATAGAAGAGCAAACATATATTTTTGTTGTCATCTAATTTTAGTGTATTCTGATAACTTCAGCTAATTTTTGTTTGCTCTAATAACTCTACAATACGTCAAAGAAATATTGATAATATTGCCAAGAACTAAACTGAAAAACATCTTAAAACCATAGAGATAGAAATCTTCTAAAGAAAAGTTTTTCTTTTCTCTAGCCCACTGTGTCCCACTGCTGGGCAACCGGCAAAGGTCTCCTCCAAATCCATCAACAAAGTTGTCTTTACAAAATCTGAGCCAAGACTAAATACGATCATAAAAACACTTACCAAAGCTCAAAAGACATCGACCGAAACTCGCAACTAGCATGTAATCACCAATGGTAATCAGATTACTAGTAGGTCTACAGTTCCCGCTAATCCTATGGCCTCCTAATCTCTGCATTGTCCGCTGTCAGTAAGTGGAAACCTTGTGGCATTGTAGATAACATCTCGGTACAAACACGTTACAATGAAAGGGCAGGAAACGCCGTATTACTGATTGTTTGCTCTTGTCGTTCTGGGTTTTGGCGTACTCACTCATGATGCTCAAAATGTGTGCGAATTGGTATTGTAGAGCGTTGGGCTTAATGTTGTATAGGCTTTATGTGAAATAGTTGACTGCAAGTAGGTACTTGATATACGGTGAGGTAATCCAGTCTTCTCTTGTCAAGCCTGTGGTAAAATATGTCGCTCTCGTGTCGGTCTGTTACGTCATGAAAGGCGTTGTATCACAGACACCACCACCTAAATCGTCTGCAAAAGACGAAAAGGCCGTTGAATCCAGTCAATTAAAAGTACACTGAATTGGGATGATACCTTAAATCAATAGAGAACTAAATCCTATCTAAAAAAAATGTTGGTGTCGTTTCATCATTGACTGACTGCCAACCATTTCTTATTGAATATGGTATAGATCCTATTCTGGACCTGGATTCCTTCCCTTTAAGAACACTGACATTTTCCTTCCTTATTCTCATCTATCATATATCAAAAATTACTAATACAGGTATTGTAATCAACTAATACATAAGGTAGAGAGAGAGACGGTGGTATATTTGAAAAACCTACGCTTTCTAGTATATTGAGTTCGCAAAGAGGCCAACCATTTAGAGGGTTACTAGGTAAAAGGGTTCGACATGCACTCCTCACACTTCAGGTTACATTTAGCACTTTACTCTAGTTTTGTAATGGTCCCTGCCCTTACCATCCTCAGCTTATGAGTTTCTTTGTTTTTTCCTATAGGTAAAGGGTTTCTTCAGGCCATTTGACTTGAGAGATACCTGACCTAGTATGACTCAGTGCTTGCGGTTCTCGATTGATACACCTTTAAGTGCAATATTTGAACAGATGGCCAAGGCAGAAGGTATTGAGTGTCAATCAGGTCGCAAGATTTTCATATGGAATTCTCTTATTGAGCCTAAATCAAAGAGGAAAAATGTGCATGTTTTTTTCAAGGTGCACATACTCTTAAATACACATGAACAGCTGCTGAATTCTCCGAGTTCAGTTTAATAGGCCTTATAACTACTTAAAAAGCAGTTACTTCCAACCCAGTTAACACAATCAGAAACTACGTGATAACATCAAAAACGCAATTAAATACAATATTGTACAACAAAATTCTTCTGTACTCGAAAATCAAAATGGAGAACCGCTGTATCAACACAACACCCCTTCAAAACCCAGATTAGGGTTGTCTCACAATGACATGTATTGTCAAAGAAATCTTTTCGCAGTTGACGAGTGATAATTACGCGGCTGAATGCCGCTTGACAAGCCGGTGACGTGAACGAGACTTTGTTATTGTTACGCAGTTGCCAACCTTGATTTTGCTACCCGAAAATAATTTAGCAGCCTTGGGGAAATGGCATAAGGTTCATAATGGCTTGGAGTGCTTAATAGAATATCAAATTAGGGTTGTACGGAGTAAAATACGCTTGTTTAGTTATCGGTTCCGATCTGCCCGCAACTGATTTAATCGCACTAATTTATAAACGTGATATATTTTTTTCTTCACGCATTTTTGTTTTTCTTTTCATATTAATATTTGATGACTTAGGTAAGTGATGTGAAGCTATAAGCTGACATCCTTAGAACTTTCAAAGAAATAGATTAAAATGGCTTTGTGAACACAATAGACTATCTGGTTTACCAATGAAAATATAGGTTTTCCTAGGCTTTGTGAAACTGGCAAACAAAACAGAATGAGAAAACCGAATCGGCTTTTCTGTATGAATTTATGCGTCTATTGAAAAGGGATTTTTCGTTTCTCATCCATATAGCTGTTTCAGGCTTTAACAGTGCAGTATATTCATATGGACAGAAATACTATTTTCTATTCCTCGTGATATGCCATCCTTTCTCCTACATTATAGGTATTTAAATGGTGTTAAAGTAAATTGAACCTTGAGAACTAAACACGTCAGCACTTGGTTCTTAAAACAGAATAACAAATGGGGTATTAAGTCGGCGTTGAGTGTAATCACGTACGTAGTTTGATCCATTTTATGAAACTATAAAATTCCACTGTAAAATTTCACAGGTAACTAGGTGCCCTAGGTATTTGCTTTTCGGTTTTTCATTTGAAGCGAGCCTAGATTTATGTGGTAATAGTCTGTTTACTTTTAACTTTAATATATTCGCAAGGTTATTAAATTTACTTTACATTATGTTTACTTACATTAATTTTTTTTTTTTTACTGCAATTAATAAATTCAGTATGCGATAAAATTGAGTTTTCCTTGTGACAAATAAAAAATGGATAGCTTAAAATTATCAATTATTATTGTAACCCTTTCTTAAGTAAGTTCTTAACAAAATTTTACTATTAAAAAATAAACCAACATTTTGACTCTACTGCTCTACAAAAGCTCGCATGCCTCAACTACAGCATTATAACTGGCAATAACGGAATATAAATGTTGTAATTAATATACCAACATAACTTACGTACATAATACAATAACACTGCTGTATTTTATGGTATTTTCAAGAACAAAAATCCTTCATAACTTAATTGTGTATTTTTCAGAAAGTTTTAACACGAAACGCTATGGATTTTTAAGTAAAACTTGATGCTTTAGGTAATTTCTTATGGAAATGGTCACAGTACTTACTTCTTATGAAACTATTATTTGTTTAATATGGGTTATATGAATATACGTTACTCATATATATGTATATTTAACTCGAAATTATAAATTTCATGCCAGAAAAGTGCATCTAGAAGTAGTACTATTCTATATTCTGTGCTAGTGCTAAAAAAACTCAATGACAGCAAAAAAAACTTGTAATGCCATCTATCAAAGACAGATAATTCAACTTCACACTACAATAACATTCTAAAGATAACATACATACAAATACAAATCCATCTTCCTTGAAAATACCGGCTGAAATTACAAAAATTGCACAAACGGGAGCGAGAAACCAGAAAAAAACATCCCTATTATGCCCGGGGCTTATTATAAGCAGGAATATCCTATTTGTAAACACGTAATCTGAGCGGATTGGCTCAAATGACCATCACTGGTTGTCCACAAGGCTTATAAATAACCAACGAAATTACTCGTCACGAAAAACCTCACGCTTTTGACTGTACCACTTAAGGTTCAATTTCGCGTGGCGGGATATATGGAGAGTGTAAAGTTAAATTTGTTTTGAGAGAATAAATGCCATGTCAAGTAATCTGTGATGGGTGACAATGTGAGAGTCGTATGACGTCATATTGTATTGATACGGGGAGATCGCATAATATGGTGTTTAGTAGCCAATATGGAGTATTCTTTGTGCAATAGGGATGTCGGTTTTGTCACATTTTCGGTACAACAGGAATGGCAAAAATATGACCCTAGTTTTTCCATATGAATCTCGTATTATTGGAAATTAGTGGTTGTTTGATTTTGAGTTTTTATGTGAGGGAAATATAAAGAAAAGATTAATTAATTTGATTGAAAGTTTTATAATGATCTATGAATATTGCCAGGAGTGATTTTGATACCATTTATAATTGTATTAGTAGTATTATTTATAAATGTTAAACGTTCTGATCGTTAAACACTTGAAATCATATCATTGTGTTTTTATTCTTTGAAGTCTTTACAAATACATTTGTAGCAGGAAAAAAACAGCAACAGGATAAAAAATGTATTAATACCTACAGACTGTGGTTTGTTTTCGTCACGACTTATGTTCTACCATTCTATAAAAGAGGCCAAGTTTGATTCGGACTCGCCGATGAAAGGTTCCATAGCAGCAAGTAACTATTTATTATTACATATATAATAGTTTATGCTTAATTAAAGACGTAATTGCGTTTTCTGAAAGAACAAAAAACAACATTTATAGCCTTTACTTCTAAGAAATGATAATATTATATTATAATGTATATTCTTTATATTATATAAGAAATATTTTACTAAAAAGACAAACTGACTCTTCTTCTTAAAATTCAAAAATGACATCGACAAAAAAAACAAATAAATAAAAGAGGTGGAATAACACTGTCGTGGCCAGTGATATTCCTTACACATATACATGCACATACTACTTCAAATTCAAACCAATTTTCGGCAGAGGTATATACAGAGTAGTTTACATCATGTGTAATTTACACATAGGTACCTATTCCTAAAGGTAAAACACTCTTGAGGTGTCCTCTTCCCTTGTAACTTCCTAACATTGGTTATTATACCGTTACAGTTAGACTTTATACAAAGCCTAAGAATCGTGCCATCTCTATCCCTCTATATTTAAATTAGCAGTAAAATTAACCAATTTTATTATCATCATGATACCCGTATTCGTAGTTAAAGCTTGTCTTTTGATAATTTTCTGTCAAATTATACAATTTTCTGGCGTTGTTACATTAAAAAGGTAGCAATAATTATATATATTAGGAGTACGCGATGTGTAAATCAACATAAATGAATGACCTTCCGTCGGCGCTTCGATAATTTATATTTCGAAATTAACTTATTAACATTCGTATTTTATGTTGATAATAAGGCGTGGGTTTTGTATACCTAAATGAATTCAATAAAAAAGATGTGCTCTTGACCGGTGAGATACGAATACCGGTTTTCTAACACTTGACAAGAGCTCAGTTTGTTTCGCGATACCGTCGTCGTTGTGTCAGTGTTATTAAGGACTCTTCTTTGCCCTGAAATTAGTCAGGCAATCCCGGGAACAAACGTAAGTAAACCATTATTACCCTACCTGCCTCATACCCTTCCTTTACAAAACTTATTTAAGTATCATCTATATGCCATCATCAGCCTCGTATATCCCACAGTTGGGCACAGGCCTCTTGGTTGTACCACTCTCCTTTGTCACTTGTCGTTTGCATCCTTCCCATTCATATCGTCTGCACATCTCATCTTCCATGAAAGTTATTCAACGAATATCTAAAACTCTTTCACCCAACATCCGACAGTTGATAATAATTTGTATGTTTATTTGAAGTCATCTCTCTCCTAATACAGATTTACGCGTGATATTTTCCGCTCCATTGTCAGAACGTCAGATGAACCTTTGTGCACAATGCAACAGTAACTTGAGTTTATTATTGGCAGCATAATAACTTGAAATACAACACTTGTTTAAGGGCGTTGTTCGGGAATTTAGAGTTTTTGTTGTATAGAAATGTGGGTGTCAATTGACGTGGGCTTTGCATTGTGAGCTACGGCAGATGTTTGTGGCTGGCTATTGTTTGGTGACAAAGAAGGTAGCCTTAGCTTATAAGTAGCGGTGACAGCTACCGGAATGATTCTTCTAGTTTACAACTATACTTCTCTTTTAAAGGTACTTTAAATGTCGGTAGTTACTTTAACAAAAAAGAGAAGAAATATTACTCATTAGCTTCAGCCCACCGCTACATTTCATACATAAATATTTGTTTAATCTTGGACTACGAGGGTATAAATCTAACACTGAGTTTCATCAAAATCTGAGTTCATTTTTTATCTGTCTTGATGCGATGGCGTTTTTGCTCAATTGAATAACTTCAACAACTGTTTTTTACTCCTTATATAAACTACTTTACACATTTATATTTACCTTGATGTTAAAAAAAGTATCAGATGAACTATTATTATAAGGAATCGTATTATTATCCAACGTAACGTATATTTCATTTTTATGCTCATCCATAGTCATAATAATAACCCTTTATTCACCGCTCAGATAGTTATTACTACTATTCAATCCTCAATTATATTTATAAAAATATATAAAGCATAAAGATACGAAACCGCATGATGGATAGTTACAGCCACTGATTGGCCTCAATCACTCAAAACCGACAAAAAATCATAAAGAAATCGATCAAAAATTATTTATAACAAGCCGTTTTATCGTTCTAGGCACAAATTGGAAGCATAACCTACGTTTAGCGGTCACTGGCGTGTTATTTAGACCCATTTTAATTATGCTTAATGTATACCGTTTACAAATAGCAGTGGGTAGTTAACCGACGGGAAAAAATAAGGTAATTGTTAGTTGTGACGTTTGTAGGCTAAAGGGGAACGGGCAACTGTTGTGGATGCGAATTATAAAGTTATGATTTGAACGTTTGGTATTATTATAGTGTTGTATTATTCGACAGAAGTCTCAAACAAGTTTGTTATTAAATGATAGGTTAACATGCCTAACTTCTAAGAATAATTTACTAAAAAAACATAAGACCGTCTACCCTTAGGTAGTGCGAAACATTTTCGCACGAAAGATAGCCAGAAAAGACTACTTGAATACGTCGAATAAATAGTATCTAAAATTGTCAATAAATTTTGCTTGTAAAATAAACTGTCTCATTTAATTCATATCATTTCCGAACACCAAGCATTCCTTCTTTTACGTACACCAGAAGATTTTTGTTGCTTTTTCGAAAGCGCACTAAATATTTTATGCAATTCAAATATCACTTAACTTTAATTATTTTCACATCTCTATCAGACATTCTTTTTGAAACCTTGACATTATGGAGACGGCATAAACATAGTCTGAATTATCAAAACCATTTATATAATTACTTTCATTAACTCTTGAATTAATAGTTTTTAAAATTGTGATATGAAATTAAAAGGTCAAACGCTTTCTTTAAAAGCCTGTCGGCATATCGGGGTAATGAATATTTCAGGCAAATATTTTTGTAGGCTCTTTTAAGTAAAACTTACGTAGGAATATTTTAATAATGTGTAGGTATAGATCAAAGACCGCGATGTTCAACCATATTTGGATGCCGGCCGGTTTAAATTCGTTCGTATTATTTTACGTGTATTCCACAGCATGTTCAAGCCATTTCTGTTCCACTTCAGGGTAAAGTCCTGCCTTCCATTATTCCACTCTGCTTATTCTATAGATTTGATTTTGGGGTTGTCTTCGTAGCCGCTTTAATAAAACAGTAATTCTTGAGGCATTATTAAAACTCTACAACTAGTTGATTAAAAAACAGAATATCTATACATAAAAGTAGCTTATGTTGGTCTCCCATTAGTTATGTTCCTTTATTTAAGACATGTTTACAAGGCAATCCCATGTAAGTTTGGAAGTCGCGCTGTTCTATTTACGATGGGCCTTAAGGTGATCATTAAAACTAAATCAAATCAACTCCAGATAACAAAACCAAGAAGCTATAAACTTATAATGTTTGTTTCACGACATTGCTGGCAGTCAGCAATTTACACAATTGCAAGTAATTTGCAATGAAAACCAATCGATGTGCTGGGGGCGATTTTTTGCAAGTCAAATAGGATGGCGGTTAGAGGCGACCCTGTCGAGTGATTTTATGCTAATATCTCACGTTTATTATGCAAAACCGGGATGGTGTTTAGTGATGGGGTGTAGGAATATCGATAGTATGGAATTTTATTAATGGGGGAAACTAAAAGAATTTCTTGTAAGTACAAGGCTGAAGCAGGTAATAGAAAACGTTTCCTGATTATTGGAAAATCAAGGATTTTTTTTTTGCATTCGTGAACATACATATTATGTTGTCAATAATAGTAAATAAATCAATTTGCGTAAAGACTGAAATTGCACGTTAACAATTCTACTGTTTTGTTAGGAACGATTTTGATGTGACCAAACAAAGACAAATGATTTGTACGCAGGCAATATACCTATGTCACTCTTTCAAAGTTATTTGTACTTTCATAATTATTCTAAGAGACCTCTAACAAACTGAGAAGGAAAAAGTCGTGAGGAAATGGATTCCAAGCATTGGCATCTGAAACCCGCAGTGAGCTAGCGTGGTGATCAATGCTCAACCTTTCGCTATTTGGGAGAAGGCTTTTACCCAGCACTGTCACCTATAAAGGCCGGTATTATAAACAGAGAGACCAATTTTATTCCATGAACAATTCAGATCAAATCCGCAATCCGCTGACCGCTGACAATATGGTTAACCGAACGATATTTACGAACAAACAATTGACATTCGGACATCATCGATACCCTGTTTCCCACCCCTAAGTTTTGGAGTCAGGGCAGGCCTGCGGTCGCCAATTTGCGTTTTAATTAAGTGTTCACATAACAGCTATGTTTTTGTTACAAATTGTTTTCTCTACCGAATCTACGGTCGGTACTGTGTTCAACGTAATGGATAATTATTGTCCTCGTTGTTCCATTTAATCTGGATAGGTAAGTCGAGTTTTAGGGGTGAATATAAATGGGCTTTGATATAAACTTTCCTACTTCATTAACAAAAGCAAATTATAGGATCTGTATCATATTATTAAAGACCTAATTTATTTACTAGGAGCATCAAGACTGATGATGAAGTCAAAGCTAAAAAAAGATGGCAAAATTTATGTCGTTTTTTTTTGTTAAGGCATATTTTCTCTGCACTGAAAACATAGCTAACATTGCCTACTTAAGCTAGAATGTTAGCCTGGTAAGGCTACCAATCAACTTAGCGTTTATGAAAAAAAATGTTGTCACAAAATACTAACATTTCATCTTATGCAAGTTATTGATTTCAACTCATTGTTTTCTCATGCAAAGAAATTCAAGGTCTCTCTGTACGTAATTTCAGACAGTGACAGAGAGACAAAGCGAACCGAAAACAGTTGGGATGCGACACAGATGATTCTTTGTATTTATTATAAACATGTCAATTTCACCTTGAATACTAATTATTTTTATAAATACAATTTTAAAAGAAAATAATGTCATAGTGTAGATTAGTGTTTAAGAGAACAGGCGGTGTAACCAGTTTGAGGCATCGGGAAATATAAAGGTATATTTTTTTTTGGTTTCGTCTCTATCGATAGGTCTAATGGTTTGTGGTTAAACTACGATGGTTTGCATGGTTGACGTGTCGCGGGTTCGATCCCCATGTAGAACAAGCGTTTGTGTGATCGAGAAATGCTTTTTCTGTGGTTGGTCATTGAGTGTCTTTGTGCATGTAATTTGAATGTAAAGCAAGGATGCAAGGATACATGCTTTAGTGACAATGGAGAACGAAGTTCAACTTATTCGCTTGATGTCTTTCTAATTTTTGGTAAATGATTTATTTTAATTACATACTTATTGCTTACTTACAAGCATTGTAAACGACCTTGTAAAATAAAGATTGTAAATTACTATTCCATATTACGAAAGAGTAAATAAAACTCGTTCATTATGAGCAAATAAAAAAAAACCTTAAACCGATTAAGAACACCTAAAAAAACGTAACTCAAAATAAAACTCAATGTTGCCCTAATTATCGACAGTCAATAAAATTCAATAGGACACAAATACAAAATGGATACAAGTTCGCAATTTACATAAAATTTCATGGACTTACTTTGTTTTACAAACACTATCTTTCAACACCCATATGAAACTGGCAATTTAGTGTTTTGTTGGGTTTTGTGGTGACTAGTTCATTATAAATGGTAAGTCAGTAAATAAACTTATTTTGTGACCAAAAAATCCATATTAAAATATATGTCTATTAAATGTCATTTTATCTAACTTTATTGAATCACTAACTTGTCACCTATCTTAAGAATTAGATAAAAATTAGAACGAAACATCACTCAACTCAACTTTCAAGACACGAGATTGTGACTAGAATTTCCTAAATGACAGTTCCAAGGCTGCAACACCGCTGTCTGACTGTTGTCATCCAATATGGGTCTTCTGAAAGAGGGTCGCGATAGTAATGATTGCCAATCTAGTGTTTTAATTGTAGAATACAGTGGAGAAATTACGTTTAATCGATAATATACAAAAACTGGTAAAGTGATATCATGTCGTAAATAATATATATGTAAACATATCACCAATGTGTTCTTATCGTAAAGTATTAAAAGCAGTAAAAATATACATTCAAATTACCATTCAATACAAAACGTTTTTATTTTACAAATTGTTGCAAAAATAACTAGAAATTAGGGTTACCCATTGTAGTAATGATAATTCGTTTCAGGATGTAGACCAAAATTATTTCTGCGTTCGCTCACACAGCCGCTGGCGCTACACTCAAGTTACTAACAAAGATACCGATAGACAATAGTGAATACGAACATTCGTTTATTGTTAGAATACACAAGATACTTTACATTTACGTCGAGAACATTTTAGATACAAAGTAGTTTTAAAACCTACCATTACAACTGGGTATATTTCAGACGCTTAATTGCTAAATTGTATGAACAGGGGTTAGGTTTCATTAAAATGAAAAGCTGTTTCACCTTGCAACCATTCTGATAATTACAACCTTTGGGCCATTAGACACGGCGAAAGCCTGGCAGGGCGCCAGGGCCCTCCAAATCTGGAACTAGCAGGTCGGTTCATGTTGTAGCAACACTTTGCCCGCAATAAGTTACAAGTTAACGACAAAAAGCTGCCCCATTTAACGTGATATACCGCCGTGGAGCGGCTTTTCATAAAAGTTAGGGCTTCAGTGATACATTGCTGTGTACACAGATTAGAAAATAATGGAGTGCTTACAAGAGGGGTCTGTGCAATTGTGAATGTTGCTGATTTTTTAAGTTAGCTATAACTTAGGTGCGTTGAATCCCTTTATCAGTTTTGATTAGAAAAATACATGTCGAATGTTATAGACCCCAAAACTTGAATTAAATTTGGGTATGGTTTACACACCCGTGTTCTATTTCGGGCGTAGTTAAAACCTCGTTTTGTAAAATTAAATAAATGTCTACGTGCTCTACACATTTCCATTTATCTAATATCTTTACAGATTAAGCGTCCTCGTAATTTCTATGACGTTTATGTCTATTACGAGTTTGTAGAATGATACCTATTTAAGACCTCTTCTGATAGTGCTTTCATAATCTGTGTCCACGTTACAGAGCTGCGGTTATGTTTTGGTTTTTGAAAGTAATATTTTAGACTGTGGACTAGTTTTGACATTGTTGTTATTACTTCGCTGTGGTTCTATTATTTTTGGTGAGACTTGGTGCAGCGGTGGATCTTCCGGAGTTAGTTTTGATGTCAACGTTGTGTTTGCTGGCCTTAAGTGTGTTTGTGTTTCATTGTGGAAATAATTAATAAAAGGTTTTGCGTGTCTTTCTTTCACTTTGTTCTGGTTTGTTTAGTAGAATTATAGTCCGCTTTGAAACTTGACTTCTGGACTTCTGACATAATTTTATCTCTCTCTCTCTCTCTCTGTTTTATCGTACGTCGTGGGTTTTACTTTTTTTTGTGAATATATGATGGCTGGGAATGAAGTCATATTTTTAATCAATTCTCTGTCCAGTAAAACTTGATTTAAATTAACGGCCGTCTGCTAGCCTACGAAGTTAGATACCCAAAACACTCGAAGGTCCTACAAACATTAGATCACGGTCACACGTCAAAACTTTCCTATCAGATGGGAAGCGGACAAGCGAACCAAGTTCTAGGATATCATTAGTAATAAAACATCTGAAATCACAGTTGGCCGAGTATTTTTATGAAATCTGTCGCCGAGGCTCGTAACTCAAGTTAAATGGAGCAGTCTTTGGACGATATTACTGAGTTATGGTCGCCAAATAAACTCGATGAATGCGGGTGAATTTATTTTATGCTTTTTTTCCTGGGGTTGTCTTTAACGATTTTGGGAGAAAAAGTAACGAGTTTGTTTTACCTTAGAGAAGAGGTTGTTCAAGAGTTTTTGTTTTTTTAGTCTAGATTTTAGGAAGAAAATTTAAAAAAATATATTTATAAAATAAACTTATTCTGAGTTTCAGTTTTAATTAGTCGATTAAATTATTTTTTATCAAATAAATTAAAAATAAGGTAATTAAATGACTAAAGAAAACATACTAACTTGTCACACCATTTAATCAATTAATTACCATGATCAGAAAACCCATTCACGAACCAATTCCCGACGAAAACCTTTCAATAAGCACGCATTTCGACCACACATACACATTTGTACCAGAGTATATAATTTCAGCACATGTAATCATACATACGCAGTGAAATGACAAGGTGATGGCAGGATATCACCATACAAGATATGTTTACGAGAAGTCAACTTATGAATGGTTTTGGGCATTACTGTGCAAGGCAGCGTGACGGTGAATGGGTGCCTTTATATTTGTTTTAAAGGGATTTTGAAACTGGTTTATATAGAACGTTGTTCAAAATCTTTTTGATTCGATAATTGTTTTTTTCTGTGTATTTTGGCGAGATTAAATTATTCCTATCGACATAATGTTCTAAAGGATTCACACTGTTGCAGTTTCTAAGGTGTTGTCCACCTACTTATTACGATACTAAACTTCACGATTACTAAGCTTTATTTTTTAACTTTATTTTCCGTAGGCTTTATTTAGGTATGAAAATGCCTCATTCCACATCAATTTGCCGTCTCAATTGACATGATACCTTTCATCAGAATAACTTTCCTAAGTTGTTGATCAGACATGTTGAGCCACGCATGCGCAATAGGAACCATCATGACCGAAATACAAGTGAAACAATTTCACAACAGCTTCCTATTCATAAATCAAGTGTAGTTTTTATCAATATTGTCTATGTAATAAATCACATATTTATCATCGGAACAACGACAGTGTGTGAATGGTTGCGCTATCATCGCTCTATGATTTATGGTGCCGAATACTACCATAAAGTAGCATTTTTGTCCCCTATCTGTTTATAACTAAATTATTTGTTTGACGTGAAACAAATGTAGGTTAAAGATAACGGATGTGTTTTTTTTAGATTTTAGGAAAAAATCGTTAAATTGATAATTTTATATTTATGTTTAGTGGTCGTAGGATGTGGTTTTTCTTTGAAGTATATTTATAGAATTTGCTTTCAAGAAACCTACATTAAGACAAAACACGACTACTTGAGTAATGTAGTTCTAGCTAAAAATATAGTTTTCCTTACCTTATGAAAGTGTAAATGCGACACTCATTTGACTCATCAGTTAAGAAAAGTAAAAGTATACATTTTGGCTATTTGGAAGAGGATAAAGGCGAAAAATATAATACTACATTATAGTATAACATATTTATACCTACATAAGTACCTAATATAATGTTATAAAAATATAGTAGATATATTTTTTGATCAACGTCCCCTTTCGCATCGAGTGACAGAGACAGCCCACCATAATTTTCTAATAATAACTTCAGATCTCAAGTATAGGCAACAGCTGTTATTCGACGCTAAAAAATAACCGTTAAAAATAACAGTTATTAATAACTGGTGTTATTAATCACGTTATATTTGCATTAAGAGACGGCGCTTGTTAATTTGTTGGGGAGATGAAAAGTTAAGCTATTAGAATGGATATCTCCCCGGCGTTTTTTCCCCGAATGTATTTAATCTTCGAGAGAAACAAATTGCGCCCTTTAAGAATTAATTTTGGAGAAACAAGTGACGGTGGAGCTGCGGTTTGAAATGTGTGGGATTTGCTTTGATGTTCGTTTGTTTTTGTGTTGATGTTTACATTGTACTTTTTCGACGGTTTGTTACGGTTTGATTATGAAGGAAATATTACAAAGGAAAAATATTTTCGTGGTCTGCAAATTATTGTGCTGAGACTGGGTGTCTCTGTGCAACAGTCTGCATATGTGCAGTGAGCAACGTATTATATCCTGTATATAATTATTTGGACCAGACGAAAATTCAAATAATTTAAATTACTTTGGTCAGCTATTTACAGCTATGCACAGTAAGTTGTAACTGTTTTTCAGCTATGACCGCCATCCAAGCGATACCGCAAGCAACAGCTAGTCCTCACTAAACGGACCATGATACATACATTGACTGCACATGAAGCCACACCTACGAACACATTTGATGAACGCAACACAATTATGATTATTCATTGTCATAACTCCGCGGCATCGTCCCAATTAGTCTTTGATGTCCGCTCGCCTCGTTTGTATCCCTTTATATTTTTGATGGGCTATTTTAATTCTGATTTGTTTTCAAGATCATTTGTTGTGACGTTGAATTAATATCGCTAGTTTTGTTTTTGAAATGTTTTGATATAGAAAAATGTGCTCGGTTGATAGATTGGTAGTTGCGCTTAGAGTTTGTAGAGATATTTGATTTCAGTTGTAATTCTGATTAAAAGGGATAGAAATTTAAAGACCTACAAAAATGATTAAGATACTAGCAGTTATAAAAGCTGCTCTATGCCGTGTAGCACTCCGTTTTGCTTCTACAGCTGTTACGGTCTTGACTAGACATTCAGAACTAGACCCCTGTATATAGTTCGAATCATACTCAAATTGCACATTGTAAATTCGATGGATATCATTCATATTTGTACGTCTTAATAAACGTAGCGTAAAACATAGCGCTCTGTACATTTACTTTCATGACCTGTATTTTATGTGTACTTAATTATGTTTTAGAATTACCTGATTCTGATGCATAAACTGAGTCACTTACATCCTAAAACAGAGCCTTTGCTTCCTAGTAAAAAACTATTTTCTCAAAACTCTACTTTTTGCCTTCTATAATCAAAAAGCTGATAGAAAACACATTTCAATTTCATACAAGCCATACAAATTGATTGTGAAGCGTCCACCGAGCTCCCAGCTCAAGATTTACATGCGACCACGTTATCTGCGCTATAGACACCTTGAGAGACCGTTTAATAGTTATAACGTAATAAATATTAACGTTATTGTAGCGACTGTTAGAATTAACGATAATTGTGCTCGATAGGCACGGACTGATAGCTGGGAGAGCTAGGAAACAACTGGATGCGGTAGTTTTGTGGAATTATTTGCGAATTGAATTTTGGACATTTGAGTGTATGGTTGATGAAATGAACGACCGGCGTTCTCACTCCCGTAGATGTTAGAGGCCACTGATGATGACGATGATGAAAATGCACCCTGTCCAATTTGGATTTTTTTCGTGGCGCAAACTTGTGCGCCAAAAACAAGTTTGCGCGACGTTTGTGCAATTGTGTTTTCAGGTCTTCACATCCAGTGGTTTTGATCTTTGTTATGCGTTATTAGCCAGTACAAATAATTTGTCTGGATTTTTAGTAACGTCTTTAAAGAGGCCTATATCCAGAAGTTCTTTTGCCAGATACCATCCCATGCTGAAATTTCAGAGACCTTTTTCTCTTAATTTTTGACCGTGTTCCATTTCACTTATAAATGTATTACAACACTCCCAAATAAAAATAATGAGTGAAATACTTTTTTTCTTCAGAGAAATGAACAGAATTGAACACATCTATTCTCGTATGTTTAATTATAAACCAATCACTTTCTACTTTCAACATTCTCTTGAGATTTATGAGCGGTGTGTAGGAAGATTTCAAAGAGCGTGTGATACGCAAGAGTTATGACACAATCAATTGAGATACCGATGGCAAATGGGTTTGTTTACAAGTCGCTAATGGGTATACTGTGTGAGACTATGTTGGCGTTGTTTTGACCCGTGCCTGTATTATGAGCTTTTAAAATAGGACTGCTGCGGGCGTGGAAGCGAGACGGTTCACGGTCACCTATAGCGGCATCTCGCTTTCTTAATGAAATGAGTATTACGTTAAGAGGGAATAGGCCTTTTGTGCCTGTAGTATTAAGCTCTAATATCAAACAATTGGCTTTGAGGTAGTGGGAGTAGTAAACGAAAAACAAACGAAGCAATCACTTGCTCTTAAAAGAAAGTTTATTTCAAAATTGTATTCTTTCATCTACCTTTTATTCCGAAATAATGATTTTGGAAGATGTAACAAAATAAGAAAGCCCTTAGATATTTTATTTTTATAATTTATATTTTTCCAATTATGAAATGAACAAAATTAAATGATGAATTACATGTCATTGCGTGATTGTAAAAAAAATTAAGAATAGGAATTATGTTCACAAGTTATGATACAGGTGGTTGCACTCGATAAGCTGGTTGAGTGGGTAATGTTTGTATGAATTCTTTTACTACGTACGTACGTAGCAGTTCTTAATGAAAGGTGTTGAATACTTGTTGGGAAAGTTCCTGATACGGAAAAGGCTGATAAACTAATTTTAAACATATTTAACAATTTAAATGAAAAATGAAAAACAATAAATGTTATCGCAAAAAGGATTTTAACCAAATCTCACAGGGGACGATCAAACAAAAAATAACCATACATATTAAAAAAAAACCAAAAGAGAATTACATCAAAATCTAAAAACGAAAAAAAAAACAAAGCACTTCTAAATTCAAAATCAAACACGCCAGTGTTCAGGGTCGCGCGACACGTCACGTGACTATTTATGACAGTCACGTCGACGCCAGGCGACGCCATTTATAAAACTCAATTACCGCCGTCTCCGTTGCTTCGCTCCCTAATAATGATAATTGATGACGAAATTTGCGAGCTTTTTGCGGGGATCCTCCGCCAGCGATATTTCTTATTTCGCGCATGTATCCGCTGTCGTACGCGGCACGATTTTCTATATTGTTAGACGTTTTCTCTCTTCTGATAGGAATTTACGAATTCGCGGGCTACATCGTTTTGGATTGAATTTATAATAGTATCAGTATGTCTGCCATTTCATCATGTACAATGATAATACTTACAAAGAAACTTTAAAGTGGAGTAAATAACGACATGGTTAGATGTAGAGAACGAAGTGTGTCGTTTGAAAATAATTTAATTGCTAGATGTAACATTTAATGACACATCTAGTTTCCTTACTAAACTAAGACAACTATAAATTTGCGTTATCTACTTAAATTAAATGTATGTACTATCAGGTATATTGTAGAACAGCGAATTACTATTGAAATTAATAAATCTCATCCTATGCGTTCAATGTTACTATTTTGTTTAAAAGCTTATTCTACTGGACGCAACGGAAACGCGCCCAGCTTGCGATATTTCTTCATAACACGGCCCCTGTTTAATTTGTAAATCGCTTGACGACTGATTAAAAACTCTTCTCTGAAATATTTACGACGGACGGGACGAAAGAATTCTCGCCGTTGCCGCAATGCCTCGCCACTTCAACGGAAAATTAAAAAAATAATTCACAGAGATAAATGTGAATGCGTCTATTCAATTGCGGATTCGATTTTTAAACGGAAATGTAAATTAGGGATGTTTTATTGATTGTGATATTGCATTTAATTTTGTATTTATTTTTCGCGTGGAACTGAGGTGATTTATATCGTTCGCTTTGATGGATTATTGTACAAAAGAAATGTTTCTCCTTAGTGTAAATTTAACTTTATAAATTACAGTTCTTAAAAATTCAGGAACAATTGGATTTCTCCTGACAGTATCAACTAAGTCTAACATTTAACCATTATCTTTGATAAGACAATCCCAAATTAGCAAAGTTCTTCAATCACCTTCATAAACCTGCTACCATACAATCTTCAAAGATCCCACCAGATACAAACCATGTACTTAACCTCCCAATAAGGTCTTCATATCTAAACGAAACTGTACGAAAATCATCGAACAAAATTAGTGTTGTAAGATAACGAGCGGTTTGCCCGCAAACAGTCCACTTTAGAGGCAAAGCAAATCGGAGGCATCCCCATCAATTTGCCGCGGACTGATATTACGTTGTGACGTGCCGGCGCGTCGGATCACCGTAATGGCCGCCGTGGCTCCGGGTGCCTATAAATCTGAGGCCCTAAGTGGCTCCCACCTAGAGGTGGGCTGTCTGATCATCGATCTGTTTTGCCAGATCGATTTATTGATCAAGTTTTGTGTGAAGGTAATATTAAAATAATGTCAATAATGTCGATGCGGTGCTGCTTGTGGTAGTTCATATTGTACTTTTAAGTCCAAAAGTACAAAAAATGTAAAAGGAATGGAAGTTGCAGGTGGATCAAAAGAGACAGTCTAAGGTGTCAAAGTTAAAAATAACAAACAAAGTATTTGATTACCTTGTTGAAATTGGCTAATAAGAAAGCTAAAACAAAATATTGACACATACATTTTCTGACGAACCCAAAATATCGATTAATATCAATACAATATCGATGGCAACTGTATAAACATTAAGCGCGACTCTACCAAGATACTCGCGATTAGACGTGAAACGTTCAGGACTGCGGTTAGGGGCTCAAAATTATACGCGATAACCATTAGTTAGGCAGAAACGTTTGGCAGGATTGCAACTCAGTGCCCCTACTATCACTCCACTCGAAGCATGACAGTTGCTGATGTGGAAGGAAGATGGCGATATACAAGGTGCATAGTGTCGTCTCTCTCCATCAATAGTAACGGTCCTGCTTCAAGAGCTGGTGGTAAGGACGTTGATGATGTAGGAGGCCAACAGTTTGTGTGGCCAGTGAGTTTCGTAACACGGAAAGAGCTTGACGAGTTATGTGAGAAGTCTCGTACCCTTGTTATGTCTATAACACGCCCGCGGCTTGCACTTCGTAGTATTAGACAAATAGCCGTCTGGATCAATTGATATTCCTGTAATTGAGTTCCATTTACGACTCATGTGTTTTCTTCTGCTAATGCAATAGGAAGACTTTTTTGTATCTTCAGAACAACAATGTTTAAAACTCCTGTTGCCAACAAAGGTATTTTTGTCTTGCCAGTAACAAAGGACCACAAAGACCACAAAAAGGAATTACCAAAGCATCACCCTTCAATTTCACATTCATTAAACTTCAAATAATCACCTAGTACGTTTGTAGAATTCAATAACCCATGCGGCGTGCCCATAAAATTACAAACCGCATTTCGTCACAATACACTTTTGTTTTCAAAAAGTTTTCGACACAATTACATGGAATTATGTTACGTTTCGAGTGGCAGCCTGTAAGTAACCACTTCGGCCGGCGTTTACTTGATTGAGTGACTCGAAAGTGCCTCAAATTACAGGCTTGTGGGCTCCGATGTGTTATTATATGCCTCCAACATGTTAAGTTAACGAGGAACGTTTTAAGCCTCGTATGTATTCTGAAGACTTATTTTTAGGGCTAAAGGGTTTCCGATGTCGGTGAGAGGGAAGGTGAATGTGCTTTTACTGGTTGTTTTACGAAAGTTAAGCATGCTGAGCAATTTATGTCATGAATCAAAATAATTTCCTCAGTAAAATGATTTAACCTTTGATACTAAATGTGCTCATCAAGACTAGGAATAAAAGACACAAGTATAATAAGAATAGTGACCGTAAATCGTCTTAATTATAGTGGTTGAAGGCAAAACTGTCCGCCACATTAAATCCTACAACAATATAATGCCAAGACATATTAATTTTTATGACAGAACATTATATGACAAACAGTCTAGTCGTGATCATAATAATAAAGTGCGAGAACCTAATTATATACAATGTCAAAATATTTTTACGATCTAACAAACAATATTTCACTGTTTCTTTCAGTGCCAAGACGTTTGTTGACAGAATGAAGTACAAAATAAATTATGGAATATATATTGTACAAGATAAGTTTACTAAGAAAGAGAAAGAAAAGAAGGCGGAAACTTTTGAAGATGATTATTTGGTGAAGTGTATCGGTGCGTTCGGACGATGGCAGGCGATAGCTTGTGCCATTGCAGCTATCAGCAGACTAGTCGCCATGTGGAATATACACTCCATCTTATTCCTGACGCCATCTACAGATTTTGTTTGTCATACTAAGCAGGATGACAATACAGCTGCATCTGAGAATTCGACATGTTACGATAGTTGTGCGCGGTATGAGTATAAGGAAGAAGTATTTGAAAAGACTTTGATATCACAGTTTGATTTAATCTGTGATAAAGCCTGGTTGGCGAGCTTCACGCAAACTGTCCTCATGTTCGGAGTGGTGATCGGTCTCTCTGTGTTTGGATGGATTTCTGACAGGTTGGATAGAAACATAATATTACTTTAGTTTAGTAATACATAATTCTATTTCTATATTTCGTTTAATAAAATTTGCCTTTCATTTCAGATTTGGACGTAGGATAGCATTAATGATATCACCGACCTTAGCCGTCATATTCATGATCAGTACATCATTTGCGACAAGTTTTTGGATATTTACTGCGTTACGATTCTGCGTTGGTATAGCCAGTGGAGGAATAATGTCCATTACTTCAGTTTATGTTTTGGAACTAGTGGGACCGCAGCACAGAGAGTTAGCTGGTACATTGATTTTGATGCCCGATGCTCTTGCCGAGGCAACCTTATCGGTGTTTGCCTATTTCTCCCCAACATGGAATATATACATATTGTCTTTAGCGGTTGCATCTTTGTTTATAACATTTACTCAATTTTTCTTACCGGAGACACCAAGATGGTTAGTGGCGACGAGGATGGCTGATAAAGCTGTTGTTGTGATGACGAAGGCTGCTAAATTGTGAGTTTTTCTAAGCCTCTACGCAATATACTCTGTACCTTTATTTAAATTTAACCTAATATTTATTTTCGTTTCCAGTAATAGCCGTAGTACAACCGACATACAAGACAATGTCACGAAGGCCCAACAAGAACTCCAATTAAAAGAAAACGTATCGAAAACCGTTAATTACTTGGACTTGTTTAAAACGAAGCGGTTGTCTATCATTACGTTGTCATCGTTCACCTCGTGGTTTATGACGGGCGTGTGTTATTTTGGTATCAATCAATACATCACAGTACTTGGACCAAACATATTCATCGTTGTTGCCGCTATGGGAATTGTACAGGTCAGTAATAATTTATTCATTTCAACGTAATTTCATTATACTGATGATTTGGTTCTTTATTTGAAACAAATTCTGTTGTTTTGTCCTCAGATACCAATGGCACCGATAGCAGGAGTAATTACTAAATTCTTCAGAAGGAAAACGTCTGTAATTGGCTCCTACTTAAGCGTTGGAGTGACTATGATCATTCTACTCTGTGTACCAAAAGGGTCTTGGATTGCATCTATGTTCGGGGTCATTGGAGTTTGTTTCGCATTTGTAAACTTTGCAATTATGTACTTGTATGTGACCGAATTGTATCCAACACCTATAAGAAACATGGGCTTTTCATTAAGTTCCTCAGGTTCAAAAATAGGTGCAATGGTAGCCCCGTTTGTGGCTAATTTAAACTCTACTTGGATAGCGTCACTAATTTTTGCAGTTTTACCATTCGTTGCTGTGGCAATATGTATTTTGCTGCCAGAGACGAAAGGAAGTAAATTGCGTGATACTGTGGACGAATGATGAAGCTCAGAAAATAATCGAAGATAGATAATTTATTTATTGAGTGGAAATGAAAATGGTTAATAAAAAGAGTTTTTAAGAAACGCTCTTAAGTAAGGTGGTAATTTTTGTGGTGGGAAATCGCATAAATCAGATTTATTCAAGAAAAAACTTTTAAGTATCGAATGCCAATTTTGTGAATGAGTTATAAATTATGCGAATAATTTATGAAATATATATAATATATAAATAATTTAGAAATATATATAATATGTAAATAATTTAGAAATATGGATAAAACATATATCCCCATAAAACCTGCAAGAAACCATAATTGTATGACCAGTTTTAGATTACAGTAATTCACTTTTATCGAGTAAAAGAGTGACAGAGAAACTCTTGTTATAGTAATAAAAATTAATCATTGGAACCGAAATTACGTAAATAATAACGTGTTTTTCACAGTGAAAATGTTAAGTATACCGAAAAATATATCGTTCGTGTACATGATTACATAATTGACCGAACCCAAATCGGCCCAAATTACACGTTACACTACAGAAAAGATATTATATCGGTCGTCATCTTTAAGATATTCTCTGTAATTTTGTTCCTGAGTCATCGTTAACTTAAGTATCGAGATTAAGAATTCCGAAATGATAGGTTTTATATTACGAATTATTTAAAAATATAGATTTTAAATGTAATCTTCTTGCTGTTTCTGATCGAACTTTTATTGGTCCTTCGGTACATTTTAGCATCGTTTACTTAACCCAATCCATAAAAAAATCCTAGTTCAGATATTTACAAATACAATAGAAGTTCGTTAGTAATCCATCGTTGCAACAGCACGTAAACATTTAATGAAGAAGAATGAGCTATTTCCATCTGTTCCTAGAACCGAAGTATTTCTAGCTAAACGACTATTGATCGATTACTATTAGCTGCGACACAATTTTACTTTAATCGGAGAGCAATGAACGATGATGTATTACTTTCTTTGTCTGTGATTTATGGTAGTTCTTATAAGCGTCAGTTTGATGAGAAAGTAGCTTTGTAACATTGTAATTAATTTCTGTGTTGTATATTATTTATTCTTTGTTAGTAGGTACAGAAGAACACCGATTAACTAATTCGCCAATTATCCCGATCGGTCCTAAGCGTAATGATATACAGAAAAAAGAATTAACTTTTACTTTGTATTTTGTAACTGCCTGATGGGATTGGAACGTCATGTGATTGTGATGTTCAAGTGAGCGTTATTGTTGGACTTAATTTATTTAATTCCATGTCTGCAGTTGGTTTTTCGTTATTATCAATCGACCGTGGTCCCATTTATTTCCTATCAGTGGCGTGCTACTCTAAGTACTTCATTTTCACAGTAAATAAAATCCAAAAATTGAGTTGTGATTAAAATAAATACTAGGTTTCACTCCAAAATTAAATATTAGCCAAACCGTGGAACCTTACAGCAAAATTTTGATTTCATTGAATTTCAATAGAAAGAAGATCTTTTTTTCGTAATCCAATACCAATACCATTTTTTTTTTGTATCAATTAATTTTACACCCGAGGTGTTAGAATATATTTTGAGTAATAAATTATGAAATGACAAGTTTATGGTAGCTTCCATAAACTTGTCATCCCTCGTGTCGAGACGATACAAGATAATATTATCGGAAACAATGGAACACGTCTATAAATCAAAGGACGATAAAACGTGGTTAAACCCATGGGCCCGATAAGACTAAAGTGTTTGAATGACCCAACAATCTTTAGGTCATCGGTTGGGGTATGGTTCACTTAGGTCAATGGGGTCACAAGGCGAAGAAGGACCAACCAAAAAAATAATAAAATAAAATGTTAGCAAGTGTGATCTCCTATTTTCCCTGTGATCAATTAGATAATGTTTGAAGTTGTATTACTAAAAAAATAAAATTAATAAAATTATCTTGATCAAGAAATTAACAAATCCTTGTTTTATTCAACATATTTTCCTATTTAAATAATAACCTAAAAAAAAAAAAATTCGGTAGGTAAAAATCCTAATTGATACCAACAATTTCCCATATTAAATCGAACAACAACTTCAGATACGCAAATATTAAAGCGACATCCGCAAAAATCACTTGTTACATCGGCAAGGCTAAAAGGACGACAATCATTTCATTGAGTCGGTCCTTTGATACGAGGGGCTACGTCAGTGTCCCCAAGTGTCAGGGAGCGGCACCTTTGACATCACAAATATGCTGAATTGGTTCGGATTGTTGACAAATTATAATGCAGTATACGGAGGCGAGGGTGTTGTGATCTTGCCGAGTGTGAATTGCAACATCCGGTGGTTATTGCAATATTATTAGTGATGATTTGTTGAAGTTATTAAGTTTAACATTTACTTTAGGTACACAACATATTTTCGGTCCTTTATTTTTACTTCTAGTGTGCCTCATGCTGAGCCAAGCTGGGATTCTAACATCTTTACCGAGCAGTCTCAACTATCAACACTAAAAGATAAACGCCATCTATCGACGCTCAACTAAATTACACGTTGCATAACACCAAGTTAGGGGTAATTGTAACATGTTGCAACTGAAAGTAATAAACAGTCATGCCTATCTGTACACTCAATCTGTGAGATTAACTCTCAAAACTGAATAGCTTAGGAAACGTGACGCGGCTGGCATCAGACCTGTACTTAGTAGCGGATAAGACCTACTATTTGGTTTATTTGGTATCTTACTCTCGAAGATTTAAGGTAATAGCGATGGGATCCCGGCTTGATAGTGGGGGATGTTGTTCATTGCTTGCTTTGTTACAAATATGTCATATACAAAAATGTTCAATGTATTTTGTAGGAAAAATTGCAGAATAAGGTAAATATAGAGTATTTTAAGCACTATATTTTTAGGATATGAAAATTAGTGCACTATGAAAATTTTGTAATCCATGATACTATAAAAAAACACTTTAAAGCTTTTAAGTTTCAAATATCTTAAAATCCTTGGCAAACATACGAAACAAAACAAAAAAACATGATTTTCATACTTTAGCAACTTAAACACCAACAAGTACAAAGATCGTCAATGTACTACATCCAACTTCAGAACGTCGCGTAAGGATACACCACATCTATTATAATGATTGATGCGCGCGGCCGCCGGTAGGGGGCGGGCGATCACTTTATCTGCCATCTTTATACCATCGCTTGTATCAGTACCCATTGTTTTACTCGTGATTTATGCTCGGGAATGTATCCTATCATATTGTGATGTAGTTTTTGATTTGCACCGTAACGTGTGGTCTAGAACTCTGGACCACCCTATGCCCTGTGGGCGTATGAGTAAAGGCTCTTATGAAGGGAATTGGCAGCGTGTACTTGGTATGCTTGATGCAAGATGTGGTTATGGGTTGTGTAATTTTGTCTAAATTTTGTTGCGTGTTATCACTGACTGACACTGAGATACTCCAAAGAACTATTATATGGCCTATCATCCTTGAGAGCTGTTAGGCTATTTTTTACGTAATATAATACATTATTTGATGATACTTGATTAATACGGACACTATACTTGAAAACAAAAGGGATGATTAATCAAATTCTACAAACAGTAGACGTAATTTTCCAAAGAAAATTGCCAAGGAATGCCGTCAATAATTTTTCTTGAACGAAATGTAAAGAATTTTCTATGTATTTTTAGTAACAATTCTTACATTTCTGTACGTCTATATACGGCCTACTATCAATCATTCATGATTTTCATTCATAATCGTGGATTATCAACACGTATTCCCTACAATGAAGTCCCTGGAGCCGCCGGCGTGAGGTCCGAGATCCATATCTCTTCCGTTCGTGTGTGGTCTCCATTCAGCACCTCCACGAGTTAAGGTTGTGCTCTGAATTATACTCGCACCGTGAATTAAGACATTTTAGAGGACCATGAAGAAAGGATGTCAAATAATTCTCAAGCTGGTTTGAAGATGTTGAACAAACATGACAGGATTTTGAAAAATAAAAATTGCTAGTAATTTTTGAAAGGAATTGCAAAAATAATGTTTATGGCTTGGGTAAAATTTGTCTGAAAATAAATACACCAACTTCAATGTTAAAAAAAATATATCATTTTGGCTTTGAAACTAAGTCGTTTTTGCATTTTGTTTCAATAAAGCCTGTTTCTTTTCCTCTTAACCATCTGAAAGTAGCACCGGAAAACAGGTATATACTGTTATAGTACCAGCCTTATTTACCCTGAAACAATACAATTTAACTGTCATACTACACTTAATTGTAGGAAAGCATGTAATTACAATTGTTATTAAACAAGAATTATCAAACAAGGGAAACTAAACCAGTTATAGATGACATGACAAGAGCGGAAAATAGTTTCATTAACATAATCACTATTATCATTGGGTCAGTTATTGTTAAAGAACAATTACTGACCTAACTCAACAAGAAAATTCATCGCGACATGCAATAGCATGTTACCGTATCGTAAATATTCACAGCTTGTCAGTCGATGATAGGTGTTATTGACAGGATCAAGGCTGTAGTAAAAAAGACCATGAACTGAATTTAAGTGATGATTCTTCAGATGATTCGACTGGGCTCAAAACAATAGTAAGGCCTGTGTATTTTTGTCAACTACTTTTCAGAACAAATTGGGCATTTCGACCAAAGCGAGTAAAACAAGAAAATAATAAGTTGCCAGGTGATGAAATTGTTCTTGTGAGAAATCATTAATTTCGTTGTGCAAAAATGTTCAAATCTTAGATGAAGACGAAAATGAAGTTACGAAGCTGCAATGACAAAAATAGTTAAAGAGAGTGTAAGGTGTATCCTCAGTAAGGTGCGATGGAGACGGTGGATGGAGCGTTGATGGAGAAAATGACTTTTTTAAATCTCAGTGTATTTTTTTATGTGTGAACAAAAAAAACCCTAAGAATGTTACGACCTAACCCTGTTGCAAATGAAAATGAATTGCAATCACGAAGCGACATCGCTGTAGGTGACGCAAAAAACATGTACTTAGCATTCACGATGGTACCTCTCGGCCGGTGGTCGGCAATTCGTATTCATACCGTCACGCGGATCGCAGGACCGCAATTATAAATTATATTTTAAAAGTACGCTTGTTAATTAGATAATGTTATTTTGATTGTTATTTCAAGCAGGTAGATTCGCTATTTCGGATGTTAACCGCTATATTATTTACGTTCCCAGTTTGATTTGATTTCCGATGGCATAATTTATTTTTTAGACACGTGTCTATAATTATTATGATGTGTATTGAATGACGTAGTAAAATGTACTGAATATGGTGGCTTTGAATGTGTTTTGGTACGCTTGCACCAGTGTGGGTCCTGATGAGTAACTAACTCAATTGAGAAAACTTTTTGGTTCTCTTTATTAAAACCTACTAGGATAGTAAGTACTAGGATAGTACGAAACTTTTTCACAAGTTGACAGCTGGATTTCTCAGTTGTAATTTCCGAGTATAATTAGATAGGCTAGATTTGGAAATAACGAAACGAAGGTGACAATGAATGGATGCGTGTAAAAGTAACATAATTCTACAT
Organism: Trichoplusia ni; assembly: GCF_003590095.1. Taxonomy (NCBI): domain Eukaryota; kingdom Metazoa; phylum Arthropoda; class Insecta; order Lepidoptera; family Noctuidae; genus Trichoplusia; species Trichoplusia ni. Next base: position 10,848,231 of record NC_039491.1, read on the forward strand.
AGGAAGTCAAGGCTCAAACCAAAAAGAGCCAAGTAGTACCATTAAAGTGAGACATGACAACGTTGACATCCAAATGTCCGCTAACTCAGCGGAATATTCCTTTCCAATCACAAGGATACAAGCCATCAATATTCATTGTAACACGGTAAACAGCGAACCAAATCTCTATCGTATAACCGTCTACCGGTCACGGAGGTCCGACGGTAAAAATTCACAAAACGTAGGCCCGACGAGTTACCCACTCGATTATTGGGCCCCTAAGACCCGGCCCGAATGGGAACTGGCTGATTATCCGGCCCGTTGAGAAACGAACGTTGTGTAATAACCCCGTTACTAGATAGCGGAGTCAAGTTGTAACAGTTGGTAATAACGATTGTTATCTCCCGGTTTTAATCGGACGCCCGGAGTTAGGCCGGACTTACTATTTTCAGGATACACTTTTGGAATGGTGCTCGAATTTCGATATCGATTGAAAGGGAGTTTCTTTTATCGGGAGTCATTATCTTTTATCCTGGAATACATAGATATGAAGGAAAGGAGGCTATTCAATTATTTAGTTAAACTGAAAATTTAATATTTTTGTAATGAAGAGTTGAAGTAAATACCTACAGGTAAATCACAATTTCTGCTGCATTTTAAGTAAATCGGATGGATGTATGATTATCTAAATGTTAGTGCCACACCATCCAATTGATTTTTCTAGATAAATATGAACAGAAAGTAGTTCACCGACTTACGACACATAAGTACAAGGTATATTTAACGAAAACAACTTGCAAAGATTACAATAAATACGAGTAGTAAACAAACAATACCACTATCAAGTTCTCCCATTGAATTAAACAATCATCCTAATGTTTATCACCGGCTAATTACAACCGGCTATAAAGCAAACAATAGGCTATGAAGTGCTGTGTGGTCATTCAAATAGGTGTCGCAATAGACAACGTACACATGTCTTGGATTAAGTTAAATCTTTCAAAAAGGGCGTGAGATGTTAGGAGGTTTTTGTTCAGATGGGATTTGAGAACCACTAACGCAATAATGAAGGCTCCTTACTGCTCTTATCCTTCTCATTTTGAGAGGAGTTCATGGATAGCAGTGGAAAAATTAGAGGAGGTAAATGAGATGATGATTGTAGAAGTTTATGGAGGAGATGGAATTTCAAGACGACCTGAAAGTAGTGTTGGGTTTAAGAAAAAGAAAGAAGAAAAAAAAACGTGGCGACAAATGTTTATGTGAAATTGAAGATTTCTGGGAACTAGGTAGGTATTCTGATAAAGTAGTGAGTCATACCAATATTTTTATCCGGGCTTTTTTCCATCCGATTAGTTTGCTACCAAAATTACTTTAACAAATTGTCACCGTAAACATTATTATGATTGCTTTGGCATAGAAACCTCAGACACATTTAAATTTACAATCTCTCAAACTTTATTTTAAGCAGTATTACAGATAAAACATTAAAGCATTAAAGCACTTAAAACTATCCGTAATGGATCCAATTAACGATTCGCAAAACATCTTTATTTTCCTCACACCGCCGCTAGATGTCGCTACCCAATTTGCGTTCAAACGCTCAGCTCCGCCGTATTTTACATTCAGTAATTAACGAGTGGCGTCGGCGATAAAGATATGTATGTTATGTTCGCAATCTTCTGTACTTGAACACTTTATTACTTCTGAGATCTCTTTGATTTTATTGCTTTTAAATGTGCAGTTTGAAGCGGCGTTTTGAAGCGAAATTTTATGTCTCTTAAAATATGGCTCGGATTAATTTGTGAGATACGGTTATGGTTTTATGTGCGTGTAACTTTGTGATATATGGAGCCGGTATTAATTTAAGATTGCTTTAATAAAAGTTGCTAAAATAAACTTGGTAATGATAAGGAATTTATTAAACGTAAATCAGGCTTCCACTTGAGACTATTATGTGATTGCTGTAAATAGCTTTTATTTAACTTATTAAAAAGTTTTAAGTTCGATAATATTTTTAAACTCATATAATTTAAATATTAATTATTTCACTCTTTTTTCACATTTTTAAAGCTTAATGGTACTTAGACGGCTATTATCTTACTTGAACTTTTATTTTCATCTCTGCACCACTAAAGACCAGAAGCTATTATCTCAATAAGACATGTTACAATAGTCAATTAATCCGGCGCATCTACGTAACTATCTACTCAAACACACAAGGAGAGTCGGACATGGTGTCAAACGCATTAGTAAACATTCGTAAATTAGAGTTTTAAATGACAATAAAATAAATTAACGTGTAGCGTCCGTATTGACGTGTTTATGTATGCGATAAAACGCTGCGCCCGCGCCGATCGCATGGATTTTATTGTTAGCGACCAATTTGTTTGTACACACGAAGTGATTATTTCTAAATTTAAACAAATATATTAAGATAGGTAAATTCACTATAGTACTATTATTAAATGAACGTGTTAAAGTATGAACAACGGGATTATATGCTTATTGTTATTATAGCTGTATTTTGAAGTAAATTGTTAGCATTCTCCATCAGACAAGGATTATGATTTGAGTATGAGCATGAATATAATATATACTATAATTCAAGTAGAAAATTTAACATTTACTTATACATATTTATAATATAATCTTTAGCGTGAGTTACCAAAAATATTAAACAATAGCAATAAACGTAACTCATGAAAATTTTCGTCAATTTGTTCAATTCAGACAACCTGTCTTATCTGAAATGAGAGCTCAGCCTTAGTTATCAATATCAAACTCGCTGGTATCACAAAATATTCAATTTAAATTGAAAGCACTCCACAAATCGCCCCGTGATTTCAGTGCCGTGTAACCCAACGCCGAATCAACACGAGTAGTCAATAAAACTGCAGTTAAAATCAACGCCACAGATTTTACATCGGACATAAACCGAGACGTCGCTCGTTTATTGTAACAGACGCGTTTTATATTTATTTGTTAGTTTCCAGTTACGCCGTGTTTACGTGTCTTTGTGGACTCGTGTGGGTATTAACTGATTATTTTGGGTGAAGTCTCTTATTTATTGTCGTCAAAAGATTTGGATTTTATGCGGGTTAAGAATTAAGTTTATATCTGCATTTGGATGCTTTTTTGTGTGTCTGACATTGAACTATAGGGTGTTGTTTTTCTGAATCCATGTCGATATGAAATAGGTTTCAGCCTTTTTTCGTCGTTTACAACTTATGGTGAGGCCAAATATTGTGCTATAATCCATCGTACACGAGATAACACCGTCTTGTGTATTCAACTTATGATTGACTGCTATCCAAATTCCAAACGCGTGTATTAGCAAAAATATTCAAAAATAAAACGTGTTGGACACGTACTTGAATAATAAGAGGCAATTTAACCAGCTCAGACGTCCATTCATCATGTTGACAATAACACACGTTCAACTTTCACAAATTGTTTCGCAATTTATATTCCTCGCATCCATCTTTTGTTCTCACACCATTAATATCGAGGCGCAACATATTTCTAAACATAACATGTTAATTTGACATTCAAAACATAGAGCGATTCCTGTCTATTCCTATGGGAAAGCTTGGTATATAGTATAAAGATCTCTCCACACTAGCGTCGCGACCGGCCGTATAATTTTCACATTCAATCAAACGTGAAGCCCACTTCTAGCTCCTCGCTCTATTCATAGTACCACCTGTCTGTTGCAATTTCTGTCGCCTGAAAAGTCTGTCGGTAGCTTTATATTTACGTTCCTTTTCGAAAAGGACTTGTTTGTTTTACGTTCTTTTGTTTGGCGAGATGAATAGTGCTCTGGGTAACTAGTGCTTAGTGCCTTAGTAGCGGGTGTCGGCTTGTGTGCGACTTTAAGTGGTCTTTAGCGACGTGAGGCTATTACTCGTGGAGTGCTGAAATAACAGATGTTTTACTGAAGGCACTATTTATCATTTGGATGTCTAAGTAGTTGTTACAAAGTGAAGAGTGCTTTTTCAGGTCTATTCCATTGAAGTGTATAAATCGATGATTTACACTGAGAGTCACAATACGCCTTGAATATAAGTGTTAACAACAAATCAGGTCAAACCACAAAATATATGAAATAATGACATAATAAACAACTGGTTGGGTTTGCTTAATTTCGTCGTTATTCTTAGTGACCCGAATCTGTCATCGGCATGAGCCCCGAACCGACCTGTTGACTGAGTCGCACGAATTTGTGACGTCAGCAACTTGTCAAGACCAGCCTTTGAAGGAATTGTTTTAAATAAAACCTTACTGTATTATAAATAAACAAGATAGTCGTAACTGAAAGTTTGATTATTTTACTTACTTACTAAGTCGGATGTTTTCAAGTGGAAAATCAAGTAGGATATTTTTTTATTTTGGTTAAAAGGAAAATTTTCTCAAGGTAACTCCTTTCTATTCCATACTCTTGACTGTGAGCAGCCGTATTTCCTTCACCAATAGGAGTAAGTACAGTCTAGTAGTATAAACTATAAAGAGATAGGAACCTGCTTCTAAACTTAGTCAAAACACCGAGCTTCTGTACTAAAGAAAGTCAAGCTAAAAAGACAATAGAAAACCAGACACAGAATAGTCAACTAGCTCACTATGAATACGGCCTTAAACAGCAGATTAAGTTGCGCAGACGCACGGCGCGTACCTCACATTTATTTCTTTATTTATCCGTGGCCAATAAGGCCTACATTCAAATTGTTCATTAGGCAGCCGTGACATATGCAGCCCTTTATATGCGAAGCCCGTTTGTTTAGTTTATTCGTGCTGCTGTTGATGAAAACCTATGCGACATACGGGTTGGTAGATTGAAATCTTTTGGGCATATGAAAATAATTGACCAAAATTAAATGAATCGAAATTTTGCAAATTGAATTCAATTAACTATTCTCAAAGAATTTTTAAATTTGTGAACATGTATTGTTTAATTTAACGTATTTAATGATTTGATATATGAATTTTCTGTCAAAGTCTTCTTTAAACCTGTTAAAACATGTGTAGGAGCACTAGAAGCGGCAAAGTGAGTCTCAATCTCTAAACATACAAAAGACTTGGATCACCATTGACGTTGAACCATTCCAACGTAGTTTAATAAATAATCCACATGCTTTACTTCAAAGTTGGACACTAATCGCCCTCACTTTAGGTTAAATGCAATACAAAAACGTATTGAGTATTGAGGTACCATAGGTCCAGAGATCCCAGTCGTACCGTCCGTGTGTATCACTAGTTAACCTGCAAATCACTGCGTGAGGTGGTTATGTACGAGCCTCTCGCAATGGGAACGGAAAATGATAGCTCGTTGCGTACGCAAGGCTCCGTGGTCCGGTGACGCTGGTCCTTCGAGCCAGCATATGCTAATACAGACCAATATATGTCGTGATTGTTCTGTCCGGAGATGGACAGCTGCTATGATGGTTTATTGTTTTGTGTTTTTTTTTGTATATTTTAATTCTGTTCATGTTCATTCTTGTAACTTTGGTTCAATTATTATTTTGTGCAATTGATTGAATAATTTTCATAGTGAACGCAAAAACGTCAATTACACTGATTCTTAGAAAAAAATATATTGAAGCACATACAAATGATTCAAGAGCTTTTGTTTTCAAAACACCAATACAATCTGTAAAACATAAAATATACTTTTATTAGTAATTTAATATCTAATCATATTAGATATAATTTATGTATTATACTTGACACAGAATAAAAATTAACAAACTCTAAGTGCACTAACTTATTGACAATTCATTTGCTCAGTATTTTATTATTTTCCTTCCAAAATTAACTCAGACTGCAAAAAGTATTAACACATTTAACCCTTCAGGAAACAACAACAAAGAAACAATAACTCAATCACAGTAAGTACTGACGGAACTCATTGTGAACTCCTCAATAACAATCATACTATTTAATATTTATCGGAGTCATCACTTTACTATTCTGATCGTGAATACAAAGAGTTATCGCCAACAGTACTGTAATTTGTATGTACTTGGACGGATATCTATTGATTTTATGCCATTGTTTTACGACACCTTTGATTTATTCATTAAGGAGTATTTATCAAAGAGTATTTATCCGTTGTAATAACATCGAAGAAGACATAAAGATGACAGGTGTCATTTATGACAGCTGTAAATTTTGTTGGCTAGTCTAAGTGGATGTAAATTAGATTTGATGTTTTAAGATACTGGACAGATAACATGGCACAAATTCGTAATAAATAAAAATATAAATTGTGACTGTCATGAAGTTTGTTATTTAATTTTCAATCAATCAATTTTATTGTGCTCATAGTTTGAACACATTATGAAGTATGCTTGAAGCTAATATCGAGAATATTTTGGACATTGAGTAACCCAAAAAAAAAAAACAATTTTACGTTTTGTGTATTCATTAAATACTTAAAAACAACACATACTTTTCCTACCCCTTTGAGAAACAAACACGTGATTTACACACAATATACATAGACACACACAAAAACCCAATTTACTTGTAAATAATACGCTAGCAATAAGTTCAGTGCCGAGTCTATCACTCAATCCTTAGTGATGGGCATTGGCGTTAAAAATAATGTCGATAAATCGCGCCGAAGATCAAAGCACGAACAAATCGGCTGGGCGCGTCGTCACCGATGTACTAATGAGGTTGAGGGGATGCGGCATGTGTCATCTGATGGTATTTGGATGAAGTTTCTTCTTGAATGTTTTAAGGTGGAGAAAGTTGCTTAGGTAAATTAAGGTATAGATAGAAAAGTTACAAGTGACCAATAACTTCTTCAAATATTTTCTTAGTTAAAAATCTTAGTGATATTAAAGTATGTAAATTGTGCATGTAATCACACTTAATACTAAAGTACAATAAACTTATTCATAAAAATACTTCGCCATCACCGTAATAAAAAACGCTTAAACAAATTTATACCAAAAGTCTATGTAAAACCTCCAAACTTTCCTACATCAATGTATCCGCGTGATTTACTCTGAGCGCGCGAGCGCGGGGCGCCGGCGGGGAGCGCGGGGCGGGGGGCGCACTCGACTAATAAAAAACACCCCGACGCCCTCGTGACTGATGCGACAATTAATTTAATCCCATTTCTCTGCGTCTTTCAAGCCGTCAGGGCTGCCTGAGCTTTCAAAAATTTTGGAGAACTTTTGTGGGAAGAAATTATAAGGTACTCGTAGCTAGTTGCAGAGTATGATATAATAATAATTGTATCAATGTTTGGGATGTGTTTATTCCTATTTTTGGTTTTGGTTACTCTGTCAAAAATGTCTTGAAACATTTAGCAGAACTCCTTCAACTTTTTCTTAGTGTCTTGTCTTTGTCTAGTTTAAAACTTTTTATTTTAAAGGCACATTTTTTTACTTGTAGGATTATATTCACCTGAAAGCTATCCTGCCAAAGTCATCCAAGGTTAGCATCATTAAACAACATTCAGCTTGACAGAGCAGTGTACCAATTAGTACAATAGAGAAGGTCATCGCTGACCAAAATAAACCAGAAACACAATTCTAATTATTTCACGTCACTTTTTTACAATTACAAACTAACTTTTGCTGAACTAACGAAGAAAATGAGCGAAAACTTAACAATACAACGTTCCATATTTCATTAAATTCTATTGACGTACTAAAACAAAAACGAACAATAGCAACTGCATAACTTGTGCAACTGAGTGGTGACTGTTTAACACTTTTGTCTATCTGTCATCTGTCATCCTGTCCGTCTGTCTGTCTGACAGCTGAGAGGTCAGACGTCGCGACGAAGTTTCTTTTATTAACGTAAATAAGTGAAATGCGAATGTCTTGTATTTAGTTTTGTTAGAGTTAATAACGTTTTTGCGTTGCGCTTGTCAATGTGTTTGAGGAGCGTGGACAGTTTTTTTGCAGTCACTCAGTAAACAAGGAAATTGAAATTGGTTTTGAAGGTCATGCTGTGAGAATTCTTTATTGACTGCTGCGTCTAATTTGTTGTGTTCTACAGCAATTACAGGTTAGCAGTAATTTACTTTGAATGTCGTAAACTCCATCTAAGGCAGTTGTTATAGTTGAATGTTCTTAGATGTCAACGAATGAACAGGAGACAAAAAATAGATAAAACTTTTTGTACAAAAAATAAGTAAATCATTCTCCTCTTTTAAACTAACAAAGAACTCTCCACAAAACCACGTGATCTCAAATACATCAACAAATTCGACTTTCGAAATACCTGCAGACGGTTTAAAGAACCTCCGTGGACCTTGCGACAACCCTGTGAGGCGCTAGAAGCAGACATCAGCGGAGCAGGCGGCTATTAAACAAGACTAATTGAGCGATAAATTCACGAGACGAGAGGCCGATATAAAAACGAACGAGAAACGAGAAAAATCTTAGATGAGGGAATATTGAAAGCGGTCCACGCGAAATTGATTACTGTCAATTAGGAACACGTCGGTGTCTGAGGCAGATGCTAACTCGATTCTATTAGAGGCCTCCTTGAACGGTGTTTGTTTACCCCTTGTTGAGCGTGTTGTGATGGCTGCGATAGTTCCATGTGGGATTGTGTTCTCGCGGCGGGTAAGATTGAAACGAGGGAGCAATGATTGGTATTTTGCTATCGATGGAATTTGAAACTTAAATCTGATGAAAGCGATTTGTAATAAATGATATCGATTTTGTCAAAATTTTGGGACAAAATTAATTGCGGATATAAATTTTACAACTGCATAATGAATAATTGTATGAAAAGATGTGGGATATTATGTATATTATGTAAATATTATACATAGATACATTCGTATAAGGATGCAAAAATCGATTCTTTTTTACATTCAATACATGTACATATATTTTTAAATAGATCCGGATCATTAACAAAAAATATAGAAACGAAACATCACACGTTATTCCCACACCATTAGCACCACATGAAAAATACGAGGCTATCCTTAGAATTTATGGCACCACTAACGCAGCTTCTAATTCCCTCGACACACATTAAAATATTGCCTGCAACCGCCTTATTACACACGACGTTGACTTATTTCTATGAATAATAACACACTTTCATCCTAACAGAACGTATTATACGGATCATTATACACACAGACGTTTGCAAGCCGCAACAATGGCTTTTCAACCTCATTTTTGAATGAACATGACTGATTGCCCGCAGCTTCGAACAAAAGCCGCTAACATAAACATTCTACACGATAATTTGTCTGCGTTGTCAAATAAACGACGCAACTACCTTTTGTTTAATTATACAATACAACTTTTGTTCAACGTGATAAAATAAACTACGAAGCGGACCGCCAATGTACAATGAATGCAGCGATGCCAACGCGTGTTTTTAGTTCTTTAAGTAGCGTAGTGTAACGTTGTACGTTTTTATACTCTAATTTCTTTGAATCTATAGATACTTACGAGTGTATCGAGTTGAAATTCTATAAAACACTCGTCTTTATATTGGAACGCGCCGCACGCCCGAACTCACGTCTCGGAAACCGGTTCCGTTGGCCGAACCCCTTCCACCGTTCGAACTGCGAGCGACGCGTCACGCGAGTCACCGATGCCAGTGCGACCGGGGAAAGGATTATTACCGACCTACCGCGAACAGCTGAGCGCGTACTCTCGAGTTCTATTTTTTCACAGTGAGGCCCTAATACCGGCCACTTAAAATATAAAACTTTAAATATATCTACTAATTAAATTCAGTGAACCCCATATCGGGTGAGTGTTGCAAAACGTTTACAAGTAATCGCTAGATTTAAGTAATGCATGACTTGCTAAAATTATCATTGTGCTACGATTAAGTGCTTTTAATACTTTCACCATCATAGTGTTGCAAACCTTTAGTAGATATTTAAACTGTTATCTGTCGTGTTCTAAAATGTAATTGACCTATAGTTTTAAATATTGTGTTTACCGACTTTACAATTTGCATTGACCTTTGGAACGGTTAACCTTGGCCGTGTCATGACGGTCAACCATTTTAAACTTACAACGACATTTTTATTATAGCATATCCTTCTCTTAAATTCGAAATCTAATAACACTGCTATTAATTTATTGCATAAGATGTATTAATTATGAAACTACTTTCATAATAGCTGTTATTCATCTTACAATTAACAACGTCACGTAGTTTTGCTAGCTAATGTACCACGCTGCCTAGACTGCCCCATCTCGATAGCTACTTAGTGCTGAATCACCGCTTTCCATTTTAGTATGTTGTGTTGCTAACGGGATGCCGCAGTAACAGACTGGATTCGGTCAATTTCTAAAGTTACCAATTACCGAATTCCAGGGTTCAAGTTCAAGTCCAAGTTTGAGTCTCCAGCTTCAAGCCTCAAGTTCCAGCTCAAGTACTTGTAAGCCACCGAGGCTGCGTTTTCTACTCTTCTTCTTCCTCTTCGTTCCTGCCTAATGTCCTTGACGCCGTCATCTATCGACCGTCAGGATTAGAAACGTTCCCGCCGAAGACCTTGCCTGCCCTTGAGTCTCCGTCGGTCAGCTGCTACCCGGGAAGGAGACCGCGGACCCCTACACATCCGGATACTGAGGCAGGATAGTGGTGTTTCTCTTGCGACCTTCAATTCCTCGCGTGCTCGATATTTTAAAACCACCCCCAGCTCAACCGACTATTTGTTTTTTTTTTAAGAATAAATTGTTAATCCAATTGTTACCATTTTTTTTTCCTCACAAGCCTATCTGCCTAGAACCTACGTTACAGTGGCGCCCAGGAAGGTAGAATATCGAGCCGTGTTGAGTTTTTGTGAGCTTATCATTTTGTAGTATTTCTTGGTGTCGGCTTTCTTACAGTTGTGCTAAAATTAATCACAGGCTACCAATTGTGAATTTTTTGAGTACCTACCCTCATTATATTTTTATTGTATATTTTAATTTTTCACATATTGGTAGACTGCCTAACTACTGATTTTGCATTTATTTTTGTGTTGTCCTATTTTTTAATTTTGTTGTAACTGTGTATCGTGTTTTATACGTTTTGCAACACACATTCCGCGGCGTTTTTTTATAAGATGTCTTATCCTATTAAGTTTCTGTCGCTACAAAAAGCTGAACTGGACTACGAGGTATCTGTTCGTGGTGGTACTGGTGGTGACTCCGTTAGCGAACTTAGGAAACAAATAGTTAAATTATCCTTAACATTACCCTCTGAGGACATCTTAGAGTCACATTTAGATCCAATTTCAGATTTGAAAGCGGTTAATGAGTCCTTGTTAAAATCTCACAATAATTTGGTATCGTTAAAATCCAAATTCGATAAAAACTTATTTTTTCGCACGGAAACCTTACTTCACCATATCTACCATCGCTTGAATCGGATTAATCACTCGACTTCCGATGTAGCAGAGACATACAAAGTATGTTGTACTAATTTTAACTCACAATATAAGGAGATAACTTCACTAAAACCAAAATCTCAAACTACCCACATTGCTAGTCCGACACAGCCGGTACCTGAACTGAGTAACGTGATTGTCACTTGTGAGCGCAAGATTCATTCCGAGTTAAGTAAATTAAAATACTCCGGAAAAACCTGCGTTAGAGCATTCATTCAAAAAGTGGATGAGTTTATAGTAAGTAGGGGTATCCCTCAAGAAAATATTGTGTCGTACTTATTTGAAATTTTTACCGATGACGCTCTGCATTGGTATAGGTGTATTAAAAATGACACTAAAACTTGGGATGAGATCGTAGTTTTACTAAAGCAGGATTTTAGTCAAAACGACTACGACTATAGGTTGCTTGCCGAAATACGTGCTCGTACGCAGGGTGAACTAGAAAACATAACTATATATATTTCTATTATGCGTGGTATGTTTTCGAGACTGAGCAAATCTTTATCTGAAGAGGATCAGTTAGAGATCTTACTGCACAATATTAGGCCCTGTTATGCAAGTACTCTAGCGTCTTCATCTGATATCACTGATATTAGAAGCTTGCAGAAACTATGTAGGAATTATGAAAACATACAGTCTAGGCTTAAACAGTTTTGCGAACCTCCCAAGGTTACATCTGACACTTTAGCACCTGAGTTTGCCTATACAAAGTACGCTAGTTCTAAAAATTCTAGTAATAATAATTTTAATAATAAATTTAATAAACCTAACTACTCTAATAACTATAATCATAATAAACCTAAAACTACTTTTGAACCAAATAAATCATTTAACAATCATATACAAGTTAACGAAATAGGACAAGAGTCTGAGAACATGAATAAGCATAGATATTGTCCAAGGTGTAGATCTAATTCACACTCTTTAGGTTCATGTAAACAGCCACACTTTGTTATATGTTTCAAATGTGGGAAGAAAGGCGTTAAGTTTCCAGATTGTCCTAATTGCCAGACTGATCAAAAAAACTAAGTATCAAGGGTTGTAGTAAAGGTAATAATAGCACGAATTTTGATAAGACTGATTGGGATAATTGGCTTAGTACTATTTCTAAATTCTTTTCTTGCTATACCGTTTCTACAATCCATAACAATAATATAGACTTTACACGCCCTTACGTTTCAATTAGCGTTAAAGGTAAAACTATTACTGGACTACTTGACACAGGTTCTGCCGTCACTATAATGGGAAACGACGCCCATAAGAGTTTTCTAGCTTCTACTACCACATGGAACATTAGCCAACCTTTAACATTCGCGGCAGCAGGTGGACAAAAACTTGCGTCTATAGGTTTTATTACATTACCTTTCACTTTTGAAAAACAGACTCATAATTTGGACGTACACATTATACCAGAAGTTAAAAATTCCTTAATTCTAGGCATGGACTTTTGGCGTAAGTTTGGTTTATTTCCTAGTTACTTAAACTCAATTTTATTCCTAAACCCATCAGAGGCTCAATTGGCTGAATTGGCATCAGAGAGATCGGAATACCTACAGTCTTATGTTCACCTGTCGGAAGACCAGAAAGTAACAGCAGATAATATCATCTCTCAATTCCGGGAAATTTCATACGAGGAACGAGGTCTAGGTCGTACTGCCTTAATAACACATTCCATTGACACTGGGGATGCTGCTCCCATTCGTCAAAGGTACTATAGAATGTCCCCGGAAAAGCAACGCATATTAGTGGAGCAACTTGATGAGATGCTAAAAGATGATGTAGTTGAGCCTGCTGAAAGCCCATGGTCATCTCCTGTACTACTAACACCTAAGAAGAATGGTGAGCTTAGGTTTTGCCTTGACAGTAGGAAATTAAATGCCGTCACTAAAAAAGATGCCTACAATTTGCCCTATATATCCGAGATACTCGACAACCTACGCGACGCCAAATACCTATCAAGTCTAGACCTGTCAAAAAGTTTTTGGCAAATTCTAATTAAGCAGGAAGACAGGTGTAAGACCGCGTTCTACATTCCGTCGCGAGGCACTTATCAATTTAAGTCTATGCCGTTCGGTCTCACTAACGCACCGGCTACCCAACAGCGCTTGGTAGATGCCTTGTTCTATGGACCGGAATTTGAGCATAGGGTCTTCGTCTTCATAGATGATATAATTATTGTCTCGTCTTCCTTTGAGCAACATATTTCTCTATTACTACTTGTGTTAAATAAACTAAAAACTGCGAATCTAACTATAAATTTAAAGAAAAGTCAGTTTTTCAGAGATAAACTGAAATATCTAGGTTATATAGTGGATGCTAACGGCTTACACGCTGACCTGAAAAAGTAGAAGCTATTAAAAATTATCCTACCCCGACTAATAGGAAAGAAGTTCGTCGCTTCTTAGGCGCAGCTTCTTGGTACCGCAGGTTCATTCCCAACTTCAGTTCCTTGGCCTCACCATTGAACAAATTAACCTCACAAAGCAAGAAAGCTCCCCCATTTTTATGGTCTACGGAAGCTCACATTGCCTTTACTAAACTAAAGGACTGCTTAGTGTCCGCGTCTGTTCTTTCATGCCCAGATTATTCCCAACCCTTTCAAATTCACACCGACGCGAGTGACTACGGTATCGGTGCAGTTCTGACTCAGGACATAAAAGGCGAGGAAAGAGTCATAGCATACATGAGCAAGTCATTGTCCAAACAAGAACGCAACTATAGTGCAACAGAGCGCGAAGCCCTTGCAGTTCTGTTAGCAGTTGAACATTGGCGTTGCTATGTAGAAAATGGCCAAAAGCTAACGGTATTCACGGATCATTCTGCCCTTAAATGGTTTTTTAAAATTAAATAATCCTACAGGTCGTTTGGCTCGCTGGGGTGTTCGACTGTCGGCATATAATTTAGAAATAAAACACCGTCGTGGTTCAGAAAATGTCGTACCTGATTTTCTATCGCGTTCAACTCCCGTATCAGCCATTGATAGTGACCATTCTAACAATAATGCTATACCCAAAACTTCAGATTCGTGGTATCTAAGTGTTTATAATGGTTGCTTAAATTCTCCAACTTCCTTTCTTGATTATCAGGTATCAGAAAATAACTTTTTCGTTTTAAAAAAGAGTCTTAATCCACTAACCAAAGAATTTGAATGGAAAGAAGTGGTACCTCTTGAGGATAGAACTAACATTATAATTAAAAATCACGCTGAGCCAATCTGTGGCCATCTTGGTATTTTTAAAACTTTTAAACGACTATCACTAAAATATTACTGGCCCGGTATGTATGCGGATGTGGTCAAAGCAGTAACTTCTTGCGACACTTGCATAGCCCACAAACACCAAAAATCACGCAACGCTTGGACACATGGGTAAACCCAAATCTTGTTACAGACCTTTTCAGATGCTTAGTATTGATCTTGTTGGACCTCTACCGGTTACCAAGAAACAAAATTCTTACATATTTGTCGTAACCTGTTGTTTTTCAAATACTGTTTGCTTTTCCCTATTAAACGAGCTAATGCTGACATAATCTCCAGAATTCTTGAAGATAACGTATTTTTGGTACACGGTATCCCATTT